>NC_088932.1:53122500-53130000 GCF_038396675.1 Hydra vulgaris | reverse complement strand
TAGGCTAAAATTTAATCTTTTAATGATAAGATTTGATAATAAAGAATTATTATATCCCACAAGGTAAAGTTGTCAGGTTAGTATTTCTTTATTTAAATAATGTTATTTTTTTGAGCTAAATCAAAGTGCTAATATCAAGTGTCTGGATAATAAGAGCACTTTCGCTAAAATATCTAAATGGATCGTGAGAAGCAATCCCTAAAAATTCTGTAAAATTATTTCAATTTTCGCTCAAGGTGCTCATTATACCATAATATAAGCTAAATAATGCCAATTTTATTCATATATTTACTTAGAATATATGAATAAAAATGAAAGAAGTTTATTTTATAAAAAAAAATAATAATAATAATAAATTACAATTACAGTGAATATATAAATAAAATTATTTCCGAAAAACCTTGCACAAGTCATCAACTTTGTTTAATGCATTCAAATGCATCTGTTTGTAAGCATCTGTTGTTTTTTTTAAATATAGGCATATATTAATATAATATTGATAGACAGATAAAAGTATACTGTTCAACATATGGATGTTTTGGTATCAGCGTATTCTGCATGTGTCCTTGCAATCATCATTTTATCAACTTTACTAAATACACATTTAATCTATATAGTTATTTACAAGATCAAGGTGACCAAGTTGCCGCACGTTTTTATTCTAAGCATTTCAATTTCCGACGTAATTCATACCTTAATTGGTTACATAGCGGAACTTTGGGTGTTACATGAAGTATACTCTTTGAAAAAGAGTTTTGTTTGCATTGGAGCTTCTTTCCTAATTGTTTTTATTACAGTGTCTAATATTTTACAGGCTGTTATAATATCAATCATGAAAGTAATTGCAATAAGGTGGCCCTTTTTTTACATTATATATTGTAAAACGATAAAGATGAAAATATTATTGTTCTTTTGTTATTTTTATGGATTTTTATGGCCTTTTATTCCGTTATTTGGATGGTCAGAGTATGAATTAGACTTGGATAAAATGCGATGTTCGTTTGATTGGAAATTGATACATTCGAGTTCGTTGTCATTTCTATTGGTTTTATTTTCATTTTGCTATATTGGTTTTTGCCTACATTTCGATAAAGAAAGCAGTTGCCGATCGCTGCACTGTTAAAAGAGCTCAACTAGGTGAAAGTAGAGGTATACAAGAAATGGTTTACTTGAAGTTAGCATTATGGTCTGCGATATTATACTTTATAATTTGGACCCCATATGCTGGTGCCAGTATACTTTCAGTTTTCAAAATAAAATCTCCAAATGTTATATTTACCCTCTGCGCATTGTTTTCTAAACTATCAGCAATATCAAATGCATTGATGAACTGTTATTTTAATAAGTATTTTCGAAACCATCTTAAAAAAACTAAACTTTTTCAATACTTTATAAAATGGAACAGAAAAAGTACCGATAAAGTATTATTATAATTTCTCTGAAAATAATTTGTTCATTTATTTGACATTAAATAAAGCAAATTTTTTTTATTAGTACGTATATTTGTTTAAATCTTTAAAAAATAAGCAAACAAAGATGTACCTTAAAACTATATATACATATACTAGCATTCGGACCCATAAAAAATGGGTCTTGGTAAGTCTATTCTACACCAACCATTTCTATACTTATACCATCGTTCAGTATTTTTAGTAAACGGTAGGAAGACTATACATACTGTCTACGTTTTAAAGTTATGAATAAAAAAATAATTTACAACATAACTTGTAAAAAATTTTAATAGCTTCGGTAGTCGTTGCGCAAACCACTATCTAATGATTGAAAATAAAAGTCTGTCAAACCTTTGATTTGAATTAATGATTAATGTTCAATACGTTATGGGTAGAATATAAGAAGCGAACTTGAGTAAAGTTCGACTTAAACTTTGAATTCTGGCTTTGTCAAGTTTGACTTCAAATAAAAGGTTGAGAAAATGCGTAAACGAAA
Organism: Hydra vulgaris; assembly: GCF_038396675.1. Taxonomy (NCBI): domain Eukaryota; kingdom Metazoa; phylum Cnidaria; class Hydrozoa; order Anthoathecata; family Hydridae; genus Hydra; species Hydra vulgaris. Next base: position 53,128,053 of record NC_088932.1, on the reverse strand, counting down.
TTTAAAAATTTCAAGATTGCTCTTGAGAAAGTCAAGCGTGAAAAATTTAAAAGGCGTTGATTTAAAGGCGGAATCGGAAAAAACTTTGCGACCTATAGCGGCAGAGTATTTAAAAAGGGAAAACCTTTTAAATAAAGCAAATTAACTTTATATTTAAAAATAATATTTCTGAGTTTTATACTTTAAAGCATTAACTTATAAAAATAAATTAAAAGGTGTTACTAAAGTAATAAATTGAACTTTTTATTTTTATTAAAACTTGGTAACTTAATAAAAAACACTGGATTTAAATGAACATGCTCGTGTTACCTTATATTTAGTCCAAGACTCAACTGTCAATAACAACTGCTTAACATTCAAATAGCATATATGCTATGCGGTTATCAGCAAAGCATATATGTCTAACACAAGGTGTTTAAAAGGTTTTCCCTTTTTAAACAGCAAAGCATATATGTCTAACACTTGTTGAAATTTTTATTAAAAAAATTAAACTCCAACAAGGCTGTAAGCAAACTCTACTTACGTTGGAAGTTACCAGAAAGTTAATTAAAAATCATGGCAATAGTTTTCAATACCATAGCGAATATAATATTTATAGAGATAGAGGACAAAATCAGTAGAAGAAAATGGTTAACACGAGTTAGATTTTATCTAATGTACGACAGAACCTATTTTTGTTACAACGGTTAACAAATCAGCAATAGAACAGTAAGATCAAAAACAATATAGATCAGAGGCGGATCCAGCATTTTATGGTCTTTGAGATAGCTAACCTCTGCACACGGAGCAAACTCCAAAAAATTATGTTTAAACTTATGTCAAATAAAGATGGTTTGAAAAAAATTGCCTCTCAGTTTGAGCTGACTTGTATTACTGAAGTGACAGGAAGAGCGTGGCCATTTGGTTCAATATATAAATTAGAGAAAAAGTTTTTTGCATTTATTAAGTTTATAATATATACGATTAGTTTCGGTAATAAAACCTACTTATTTTTCAAATTTAAGTGAAAGAGAGGAAAAGAAAACTGGCAAAACTGATCTAATCAAATTCTAATATCCTAACAAAGACAACATTTTGCAAAAATTGCCGCAAAATCTTTTAATTCTATTTTTTTTTAATTTGTGGAATGCAATTTTAGAATTTAAATTATTAAAGTTTCAAAAACTTTAAGGTTAAAAGTACATTTTTAGGATACAACTATTGATACAAAACAAACTTAACTTTCTTTCTTGCTCTTTACATATAGCATTTTACAATATCAGTATTATTATATATCAAATGACCGAATGAGTCACTGAAGTTCATATTTGAAGTAAGGTCTTCTGATATTATCAGAAAACTTGAGGTACCAGAAAAGCCAAAAAAAAAGCAAAAGTATTATGACATTTAAAAAAAAATTTACAAAAAACATTGACAATGTTACATATTAATACATTGATTTTAATAAACACAGTTTTAAGAAATATTTTGTTAGAGCATTTCTGTGTTTTTAAATATTATTTTTATTTCACAAGATAATTTTTTTTTCAGATTGAGTTCTTCATTTACTTTATGAATAACAAAGATTTTCTTTCTTGATAATTTTTATTATTATTGTTTTTATTCTTTGATAAGTTTAATAATTATAAAAAGAATCGAGTCACTATTTTAATTTCTCCTACAAAACCTCTCTTAGATTGCTTTGGAACCATTTTCCTCATTATAATTTTACATTTAATCGTATACCTAAAGATCATTTTACTGAAAGATAATGTTGTAAAGTAAATCAAGATATAATAATGACTATAAAATTTGTTGGTTTTTTTTTTAAAGGGATATTGCAAACAAATTCCAAAACGATATTCCATTGTCACTCCTGTGCTGATAACATGGGATGTTATCCCCTATAATATGGACGTGCTGATGAGCTTCTAAAACCTAGTTAGTGGCTGAGTTGGTAAAGTATCCTGATCCTTGAACACATCTAGTTTATTGAATACAAGCAGAAAAAATTTCTTTTGAAGAACTTTAATCACTTGGCTGTTCAAAAAAAAAAATCCTTACCTATTATGATAAAATTCTACATTTTCTCCCTCAGGACTTGTTGTAGGATATGCTCCATCTATTGTTCCAATATATCCCGGAAATCATCAAAGTTTGTAAAATCTAAAAAATTTGAAAAAGCAGTTTACATATAAAACTTTGTATTCATATAAAGAAGCAATAGCTGATATATGTCCTCTATAGTATTACCCACATACACACACACAGACACACACACACACATATATATTTATATATATATATATATATATATAAATATATATATATATATATATATATATATATATATATATATATATATATATATATATATATATATGTACACACATAATTGAATATTTAATAATTTTATAAATATAAACTGAATAAGCGCGAATTTCATAAGTGCAAACTTGCATAAGTGCGAATGCTTAAGTGCGAACTGGCATAAGTGCAAGTTGGCATAAGTGCGCCAAAAGAATTTACAAACATTGGCATAAGTGCAAATAGCATTTCGCACTTATGTCACTTCGCACTTATGCCAGTTTGCACCAATTTTTGAAAATTTATTCGGCGCACTTATGCCAGCTCTCAATTATGCCGATTCGCACTTACGCCAGTTTTTGTAACTGCTTCGCACTTATACCAGTTTGCACTTATGCCAATTCGCACCTGTGCCGATGTTTGTAAATTTATTCGGCGCGCTTATGCTATTTTGCATTTATGCGAGTTCCCACTTATGCCAGTTTGCACTTATGCCAGTTTGCACTTATAAAATTCGCGCTAAATCAGTCGTCCCGTTAAAATTTGCATTTTTATTCGACGCACCTATGCCAATTCGCACTTATGCCAGTTTTTGCATCTATTTTGCATTTATAACAGCTTGCACTTATGCACTAAATTCTTTTGGCGCACTTATGCCAATTCGCACTTGTGCACACTTATGCAAATTTATTCGGCGCACTTATGCAATTTGCACTTATGTCAGTTCACTCTTGTGTTAATTTTGCAACTACCTCGCACTTAATAATTCATAAATAAATTATTATATATTATATATATAATATAATACGAATATATATATATATATATATATATATATATATATATATATATATATATATATATATATATATATATATTATATATAATTAATATATTTATATTATATATGTATAAATATATATATATATAATATATATATTAATTATATATAATATATATATATATATATATATATATATATATATATATATATATATGTATAAATTTTGTGCAATGTGTTTCCACTGTTTAGTATTCAGTATTCTTGACAAAGAAATAAAAAATAACTGCCATTTTTTTAATTGTTTTTTTTTTTCTCCCTTCGTTTTAACATTAGATTTTAATTAAGTAAAGAAACAATTTTTTTTTTTAAAAGCCTTTTTAATTAATGAATTTTTCAGACAAAAAAATTGGGTTAATACAAGGGTTATTGGCCGATAAACATAACTTTAAAAATTTTCGTATTTTTTTCTTACATAATTCAATTTGCTAATGTGGAAGTTGTACATGCGCAAATTCACCTTCCGTAACGCATTATACGAAAAAAACAAATAATAATTCCGTAATGATGCTTTGTGAAAAGAAATTTACGAAAAAAAGCATTTCGAAAGTATACTTGCGAAACAGCTCCTTATGGAATGAGCATTTCGGAATGTGCACTTACAGTAAAGACTCGAAGGCATTCATTAAACTGTTATAAAAAAAAATTATTATTTATCATTTAAATAAGAATAATGTTGTTAAATGATTCTTCAATACTTTAAACATATATATCTGGTATACATACATACATACATACATACATACACACATACATACATACATACATACATACATACATACATACATACATACATACATACATACATACATACATACATACATACATACATACATACATACATACATACATACATACATACATACATACATACATACATACATACATACATACATACATACATACATACATACATACATACATACATACATACATACATACATACATACATACATACATACATACATACATACATACATACATACATACATACATACATTTATACATAAATATATATATATATATATATATATATATATATATATATATATATATAATATATATATATATATATATATATGTATACATTTAAATTTTACTATCGTCGCCCCCTGTCGCTACGCCAGTGTTTATATATTTTTATAAATTTCAAGTACCAACTTTCGACTGCTTGTTGCCTTTGGCTTTGCAGAAATGGAGATTTACTACTTATAATCTCGTATACAAAAATCCAGAAAAATATTTAGTTCAATTACAAAGTTTAATTTAACATCACGTATTATTTGGACGTTGTCAGTTCTTACTGAATTTTGCAATTAATTTATCACCAGCTTTCAGAATAGCGACAGCTCTAAAACTTTTAGCGCTTGTATTGTCCTGGTGAGCTTTTATGTTAAAATTGTTTCCAGGGCCGAAAACTCGGGGAAGGGTTGTATTGTACGTGCCCGCTTTTTTGCTACAAAATCTTGTAATTAATTTTACACTACCCTCCAGAATAGCTAGAGCTTTAAAACTTTCAGCAGTTGTATAGTCCCAATAACGTTTGGATGTTGCGTATTATAACATTTTCCAGGGCCAATGATACAATGGGGAACTAGCGCCCTTCCCAACTTCCCGCCTTAACTTTTTTTTTTGTCATAAAGAAAAACATTTTTCCTTTGTGACAAAAAAAAGGACTATTTTTTACCGTTTATGGTAAAAAATAATAGCTTTTAACTACACTATGACATTCAGCAATACAAAATTAGGTACAGGTAGGTTACAATAAAACGCATCAATTTAATTGAGGAAACTAATTAAATTTAAGTTTTTTTAAAAAACCATAAAAACGCAAATTAAGAGACTTGAATGTTTTTATTTTATTTTTAAAAACATTCAAAATGCTTTTATTTATATTTTTCACTGTAAGACATGCGCCGAGTGTTGCTACATCGACTATCTTATAGCCTGCTGCTACAAGGGAGTGCTGATACATCAACTATCTTATAGCCTGTTGGTATCTTATAGTCTGCTTAACTATCTTATAGCCTGCTGCTACAAGGGAGAGCTGCTTCATCTACTATTTCATAACCTGCTGCTACAAGAAAGTGTCGCTACACTGGCTGAGGGTTTGATTGGGGCAGGTCTATCAAATAATAAAAAAAATAATAATTTTAAACTTTTTCCGGTCTTTATATATATTTTCTAAACTCTTAGTTAATACCTTATCAAAAGTTAGCAAAAATAGAAAACTTCTGAATATTGCCATAACATACAACAAAGCAGTTTTTGGAGTTAAGAAATCCATTTCTGACATCAGAATTGAGTTTTGACTACTCTAAATGACGCGCTTTATGATTTTTAGGCCATCTTACGTGCTTCTTGCGTCCTATATATCAAAATATTGGTCTTTTGGATTGGTGAAATTTATACTGAGTTTGATCACT
>NC_088932.1:53065000-53117500 GCF_038396675.1 Hydra vulgaris | reverse complement strand
TCGCTGCCCAGGCCTTTTGGATTTGTTCAAACAGTTGATCCTTATTACGAACACCTTCACGATTAATTCTGCGGTTGACGATCTCCCACAGGTTCTCGATAGGGTTGAGATCCGGAGATTGAGGCGGCCAATCCATCACCGATAGGTGGTTGTCTTGAAACCACTGCTTGACTACTTTTGCAGTGTGTTTCCGATCGTTGTCTTGCTGAAAAACCCATTTTATTGGCATATTCCATTCAGCATTAGGTAACATAACATCTTTCAGAATATTTTTATACATGAAACGGTCCATTATTCCAGTTTCGATGTATTGGACCTAGACCGTTAGCAAAAACACACCTCCAGACCATTACATTGCCTCCACCATGCTTGACGGTCTTATGGCAGTAACGTAAGTCGAGGCGCTTTCCGGCCGGTCGACGTACATGGCAAATGCCATCGCTCCCAATGATGTTGAACTTCAATTCATCACTGAACAGGACAGTTCGCCATTTCTGCACATTTCAGTCAATATGAGATACAGCAAATAGGAGTCTTTTCTTCTGGTTTTTTAGTGAAATCAGTGGTTTCTTTGCAGGGCGTCGAGAAAACAATCCGGCTTCAACAGCACGTCGTCTGATTGTTCGGTCCAATACAGGCAGCTCTAATTGCTTTTGTATCTCGACCGATGATATCCAGGGATCCTTCTTGATGGATCTGACAATCATAGAATCCTCTTTAGAAGTGGTGGAACGCGGTCTTCCACATTTGTTATCTGCCAACTTCCCCGTAGTACGATATTTGAAACATAGTCTTGATACGGTCCATTTTTTCACGCGATATTTATCACAAATACTTTTTTGTGACATTCCACTTACGTAATCGCCAGTAATTTTCTTTCTTAGTTCCAACCCAAGACTTTCGGGCGCCATTTTTGCACTTGAAGTCATAAAAACAATAAAAATAAATAATCACGCTTCTCAAGGCTTACCGTGTTACATTTACTTTGTGATGATACAATAATGCTCTGTGGAACACAACGTCTTGGTTGTATGTGGACTGAATTGATGTAATGAAACATTTGTTGTATTTCACTTCTTGTATTGATGTTCTTCGACAAAACACTTTGATAAAACTCACTTCGATAAACTGTCTTGATAATACTGACTGATTGACTTCCATATACTGACTGAATTACTTGTCGATTTACATGGCTCTTATATAGTAAAATGAGTCTGTGTGAACTTGTTTTGGAAGATTCTAGATACTTCTTTTCAATGTTTCTGGAAGCTTCTGGATGCGTCTGGATGCTTCTGAATGTTTCTGGATACTTCTGGATGCTACTGGATGCTTCCAGATGGTTCTTCTGGAAACTTCTGGAAGCTTCTGCATGCTTCTGGAAACTTCTGGATACTTCCTTTAATTATTAAAAAACTTCCGTGACGTTGACACGGACCAGACTTAAGAAAATGAAACAAACCAAAAAAGTTGCACTTGTTTTGTCCGCTGCAAAATGGCACTTGTCAACGAAATATATATACATAATTTATATACATAGAATATATATATATATATATATATATATATATATATATATATATATATATATATATATATATATATATATATATATATATATATATATATTTATATATATATATATATTTATATATATATATATATATATATATATATATATATATATATATATATATATATATATAAATATATATATATATATATATATATACATATATATATATATATATATATATATATATATATATATATATATATATATATATATATATATATATATATGTGTGTGTGTGTGTGTGTGTGTATATATATATAAAACACATCACGGAAAAAACACATCTAATCTTCTTGTTTTAGTTCTAAAATTTGCGTTAATAAGATACATCACATTTTCACGCGTTTATTCTTGATAAGTGACCGTTAAGTATCTTTGTTACGTCTCATTACGTAACATAAAAAGATTATCATGGCAGTAACAAAATCAGACATAAAGAAAATGTTGATCCATCCAGTCGGAATCACGTGACTATATCGCAAAATCAAAAATAACCATATTGAATTTGGGGAAAGCAAACTAATTTTTCTTATACGCAAAGTTAAGAAAGCGTTATTTAATAATAACATTACGTACTACAACTTCTTTAAAAGTTAATCAAAAGAAACAGCGATTAGACGTCTGCAAAATATAAGTCTTTTAGGTGAATTTACTTTATTTTTACATACTTTTAGATCTCTGTTTAAATAAAATGATGCCTTACATTGCTTTCTACATATTATTTTTGTTATTTTAGGGTATAAATAGTACTGATATTTTGACATTTATTAACCAGTACTAAATTAAGATCCAATATAAAGTAACTCACCAGTAATAAAGTGCGCTGAACAAACATAAACATTACAAGATTTTATGAATCCATTGCTTCCTGCATGTACTACTATCTACAACACGATTTATTGTATTCAACCACTTTCTTTTAATAACTTCATCTCTAGAAAGACTTAGGTTTGTTTTATTTTTAGGTGCCCCAAGAAGACCTAACGGTCTTTTCCAGAGCACCGCGGAAGTGCATGTAACCATGAAGTTTACGCTTCCTTCCTTACTGTGAGGCGAAAATATGTCCAGAGTTCGTTTCGAACCTGGATCTCCTGCTTATAAGCAAGCACTCTAACCACTGCGCCACGGCCGCAGTTTTAATTTTGATTATATTTTGTTAGTAAAACCTACTGCTTAACAACTCTTTAGGATTTAACACGTTCGCTGCCAACTACGAGTATACTCGTAGTAAGTTGGCATCATTTATTTGCCAACTACGAGTATACTCGTAGTTTGCGGGACTTTGATATTTGCCAACTACGAGAATACTCGTAGTAACCCGGCGTCATGAGTTTGCCAACTACGAGTAAACTCGTAGTTATACTAACTTATTTCAAATAATATTTATGCATGACTGGCTTTGTCTACTCAGTTTTTTTTTTCCTTCGCTTCACATTTGATTTCAGAAAATATTACATTCAAGTTTTTATTTTAAAAATCCAAGGAACCTAATTTAAATGCCGATAAAGACAGAAATAGCTTAAAACAGATAAAAGTGAAATATTGATAATGCATTAATTTTATTGCATGAAAATTAAAGTGTAAACCTATTCTTTTGAATGATACATTCTAAAAGATTCGCCAATACATAACGGGGGTCTATTTTCACAAACAGCACATTCATATCGTGTTTCTTTCCTTTTTGATTTTAGAGCAGGCTCTACATGATTTTGTTGGGAATTTTTTCTTTTCATCTGGTGGTATTGAAGACAAGTAGTGGAAGCTAATATTGATGATTCGAGGCACACTTTCATTCAAACGTTCACCCAATAAATCTGTAACAATTAATTCTCTAAACTTAAGCGAGGAAATTTTTTTACCTAGTCCATATTTGCTGTTTAGACAGTAAGCATTAAGCAAAAAAGTATCAAAGAGATGAAGTGCTACTTTTTTTTACTATTTACTTGTCTTTCTTAGGCAATCATAACATGATACCATTTGTTCCGCCCTATCTACTCCTGGCATAAATTGATAGTAATCTTTAATAATATTGGCTTTCATTTTCTTCTCTCCTCTCCTGTTTGTCACTTCAATCATTTGCAACGAATGCAAATTGCTAATCATTAGCACGTCTCTTTTGTCTTTCCATTTAGCAACCAATACACCCTCTCTGCTTCTGCTTATAACGTCTCCTTGTTTCAGTTTTGCTTTTGTACATTCTTTTAAATTTGATATTCGGTCAGTTCTGAAAGTACCACAAGTGTATGTTTTTTTGATTTATCATGAGCTTTGTTAACTCAAAGGAATTGTAAAAGTTATCGGTGGACTGGTGATAACCTTTTCCCAGAAATTTTTCCATTAAGTCTAAAATAATAGCTCCCGTTTGACCCAGTAAATGTTTACCGAGAGTTGTCTCGCTAGAGTAGATTTTTACTTTTAGTACAAAACCATCTGATTCGCAAAGCTCATAGAACTTGATGCCTTACTTATGTCTTTTATTTTTCACATACTGCCTGAATACAAGGCGTCCCTTCCAAAGCATCATTGACTCATCGATTGATATATTATTATTAGGACAGTAGATATTACCCATTGTATTATTTAAGTGATTGAGAAGTCCAATTATTTTAAACAAGTGTACACTACCTGAATCTTCATTGTTAATAAAATGCCAAAACCGTAACATTAGTTGGAATTTATTTCGTGGCATTATTCTAGAAAATAAGGGAACTCTATAGAGACTGTTCTTAGACCAATAGTGTTCTAAAGTTGGCATTTTGACACACCTCGTATGAAGAAGAACTCCAAGAAACTGCCGCATATCTTCTGAATTTATTAGTTTCCAATCTTTAAAATGTGAGCTTCTTCTGAGGGGACGCTGCTTATTTATTTCTAGCGTTTCGTAGCGATTAGTTTCAACTACCATAGTATTTATAAGCTTTTCTGTAACAAATAGTCTAAAGAAATTTAATGGTTTCTTGTTCTCCATGTTTATCTTCAAACCAGGATTGGTAGTAAATTGAATTTGTTTTACAATATTCGGCTCATCTTTCCATTGGTTTGAATTTCTAGATGGATTTGTTTCAGAAGTTGTTTTGTCAGGCAAAATATTACTTATAAGATCTAGCTGTTGAGCTTTGTTTTGATTTTGTCTATAAGCAAGACCACCCGTTGTTCGAGCTCTTTTCGGCGGAATTAAAAAATCTTCTGCAGTGGCTGCTAGATGAACGTTTGTAAACTATTTGCCATCACTATCTTCAGTGTTATTATCTTCGGAACCTGATTCTGATACAGTCAAGCTCGAAGACGTAGTAGTATAAGCGAAAAATGATTCCGAATCTTCAATACCATCATCTTCACTATCCTCACAATCTTTCATAATCATATGTGCTGATCAAATTGTGGAATATCTGTGTTGAGCTAGTATGAGATAGATAAGTTTGTAATTATCTATTTATGAAAAAGAAATTACTTATCTATAAAACACATTAATTAGTATACTGTGTAAAAAAATTCGAAGGGCACACTAAAATGTTTTTAATATATTAAATAACATTTTGTAAACGTTGTGTAAATCTAATTTTTCACATTTTTTAATAACATGCAGTATAATGTAGTTATCAAATATATTTTAGCTTCTAGTCTAAAAAACACAACAATTTAGAATTAAGAAAACAAATTATAAATTACCTTTTTATAATCATGATAACTCCCAATGTGATGTGCATGTGCAAAAAAAATGAAACACTATTTATAATAATATTGCATCAAATAAGCTACATTACTATACATTTTCAAGATGTAATTGAGAACTTGAAAGTTGCAATTAAGAAAAGTAAGATGCAATTGAGAAATACAACATGTAATTTTGAAGTCACATTATGTAATTAAGAAATTTTAAGATGTAATTGAGAAACCCAACATGTAAATAAGAAATCGCAATATGTAATTGGAAAAACAAAAGTTCTAATTAAGAAATCGTAATATGGAAATGAGAATACATTATTTGTAATTGCAAGTTCACAATGTAAGCTTAAAGGTCATTATAAAAAATCTTCTTGTAGATGCATTTTAATAAGTTAATAATATCAAATTTAGCATTTGTATGCACCAGCAATACAGTAATACAGTAATGGAATTGAAAGGTCATTGTGTTATTTTTCAATACACTATGAACAGGAAGTCTGTTATTAAATTGAATTCGTGCATTTATTTTACTAAATTTGTTTACATCCACTTTTGGAACAACCAGAACCACCTTGTCCAATTTGTTGACATGAAATACATACTACCGAATAAGTTGAATAAAACATTACGTTTTATCTTCATTGAACGAGTTATTGAATGTGCTGAGCAAAATGACGACTCAATTGTCATTTTGCGACTCTGGCACAAACTTTAGGTGTCAAGATAAGACAGCATACAATTGGGTTCTTAGCGGAAATTTAAATTTCCTTGGAAGATATGGAGTTACCGCCAACCACAAATCCCTTTTTAACCACTTTTTTATTTTAATGATGATATATTATTATTTATTGAAAAGCAACCCATATGGCCACCTTGGCCAAATTAGGATTAAACCTAATATTACAAGGTAAACTAAGGCAACAAAATTAAAAATACAAATAACTTCTTTCTAAAAACACTAATAAACAAATAAAATTTTTTTGTGCACATCTTGTTAACTAGGTGGTTTTTTAAAACAAATTGAATATGCTGATTTCAAATATGCAAACCATTTTTCACCATCACGTCAAGTTGTAAAGATATTTGGGTTCAAATCTTTAGTATTTAAGGTAAAGTCCCTAATATTGTCGAAAAAAAAGTTATTCAAAAGTATGTCAACCTGGGTCTCAAAAGAAGCGTATTTTCATAGAGATTTTAAAAATGGTATTTGTTTGTAATAAAAATAAGTACTTTTTGTATTATTGCTGAGAAACATTTTGTTAAAATTTTTTTAAAAGTCTTTAGCATTTTTTCACATAATTTTTTTTGTCAATAAATTTTAAGTAAAAATATTTATTTTTTCTAAAATCTCTATGAAAATACGCTTCTTTTGAGACCCAGGTTGACATACTTTTGAATAATTTATATAGACCACCAAGTGGTAATATAAAATTGTTTGAAAAATATTTAGAACAGTATTTAGAAACTGTAAGAAATAAACAACTATACTTAATGGTGGACTTCAATATAAACCTTTTAGACATAAAAACTGATTATAAAGTTAAACGTTTTATAAATATTCTTTATCAACATAGTATATTACCATTAATTAACGACTCGTGTTACTCATCAAACTGAAACACTCATTGACAATATTTATTGACTAATAATTTTTCAAAATATAACACTCAAAGTGATATCATAAAAACCGATGTAAGTGATGATTTCCCAATCTGTTTTGTTTCTAATTTAATATGCAAAGAAAAATCTGATAAGATACCAAACAAAACAATAAATGTAAAAAAAAGGGAAATAAATAAAGATAGTATTAAAATATTTTGCGGTCACTTATTGCTAATAAACTGGGAACAGCTTATTATCTACAAAGACGCAAATAAAGCTTATAAACATTATATCTGCGAGTTCAGTAATACTTATGAAAAAACATTTCCAAAGCAAGAAAAAAGAGTCAAGCTCAAAAATCTACAAAGCCCATGGATTTCGCAAGGCCTTATCAAATCTTCCAAGAAAAAACAAAAACTCTACGAAAAATCTTTAAAAAAAAAAACTTACAAAAATGAAAAAAAAATATAAAAGTTATAAAAAAACCTTTTTGAAAAACTTAAGAAACAAGCTAATTAAAATTATTATTCAAATTTTTTACAAAATAATAGTGGTAATAATAAAAAAACATGGGATGTTATAAAAGAAGTAATATGAAAAGATTGATCCAGGTAATATCCTGCCAAACCATTTAAATACCAATAACAAAAACATTGTTAATAATGATCAAAAAAACATTGCTGAAAGCTTTAACAACTATTTTATAAACATCAAAAAGACACTAGCTGATAAAATAACTTAAAGTAAAAAAACATTTAAATCATATTTAAAAGAAGTAGATTTTGTAATGGTCGAGTTTGGCTTATCTTCTGATTAGCTTCGAAACGCATTTAAAACAATACAATCAAAAAAGAGTCCGAGCCTTGATGACATAAGTTCTCAGGGGGTTAAATAAGTTTATGATGTAATTGAATATTTCCTATTGTATATATTTAATGTCTCATTAAAAAAGAGGAGATTTTCATGAACACTTATAATTAGCTCAGTGTAGTTAAGGCGAGTCAGTAAAATTTACATTAAAAAATTCTTTGACTATCTTTTACTTGGCTGGTAAATTATTATTTTATTAAATAAAATGAAATAAAATGAACTTTTATGTTTAAAACTGTTTCCGCTTCTTGTGAAAAAAAACAAAAACATTTTTTTAATATTATTGCAGAAATAATAGTTTTTATTAAGTCGAAATTTGAACTTCAATGCGATTTCGCTCAGCCTGTTTGCATCAAAATGTCTTCAATAAAACTACAAAGCATCTATTAAAATTTTTATCATCATAGATCAAAAGAGCTAGATTTATTACCAAGTGTTTAAACTCAATTATTTCTTTAAAAGCCCGTTTTTCACTAAAAATTATGGTGCTCTCTACTTATCAAGAGCCCAGTGAAAAAGCGCACATGAAATACGCGTGGATTTTTTCCATATGTAACCGATGTGGGGATTATTATTTTGTCCCATGTGGGTTTCATATGGTAAATCCCACATGGATTCCATATAGTAAATCCTACATGGGATATAGGTGGAAATACTACATGTTATAGATCTTAAATGCCACATATATTTTAATCCAAATGGTATAAAAGTTAGTCAATACTAGACAAATGAAAGTCCAAATGCTTCTACGATAGTTTTTAAAATTCCTTTAATTTAAAAATTATTTAAATAGTAATTTAAAATTAATCGTCGAAGCATTCAGAGGAGCCTAACTTAATCTAGTATTTGCTGCTTTATCCCATTTGGAATTCAAAATGTGTAGCATTTTTTATCTTTTACATGTGATGTTTTCCACCTATAACCTATGTGGGATTTACCATAAACTATTATAACGAAATTTTATAAAATTAAAAAACGTGTTGCAAAATGAATTTATTTTAAATTAAATGCTACTAATAAATACATTCAAAATGAATATTGAAAATATTATTTTTTCTATTGCGATTTACACGCCGTTTTTTGTCGATTGAATTAATTAAATCGCTTCGGCTTGCATAATACCAAGGTTTTTAGTATCTTCCAACTTTCTTCAAACATTTTCTAAAAAAATATATATATAAATACAAATATGTATATACTTATATATATATATATATGTATATATATATATATATATATATATATATATATATATATATATATATATATATATATATATATATATATATATATATTATATATATATATATATATATATATAGAGCAATTCCACGACCGTCTCACAAAAAATGAAAAAATTAAACGAAGCCAATATACATAGTACTATATATCAGTAGAAAGATCTACTTTTCCTCTTTCATAAAATATATAGTTTGTTATAGTATGCCGCTATCATAAAAAATTATATGGGCTGAAACAGAAGGTAAAAATAGGCGTTTTTGCGATAATTTAAATCATTTTTAATCGCCGAAGTTCAATTGAGCCTACAAAAAGTTCAAAAACTGTCTTGCTCATTGCAATGAGGTTTTTAGCTGCACTAATCATTGCTATTTATGATAAAAACATACTTATTGCCAGACGAATTTAGAAAACCATTTATTTTAATCAAACGTTATTACCACTATTGTCACGCTGTGACATGTCACGCTGTGACAATTAGGGTACCAATAGTTTTATTTCTAAGACAACCAATAAAATTTAGGATTTCAAAATTCCAGCGCAATGAGAACTCTATCTAGTATATCTAAATAAATACTAACATGTTTAAAAAAATA
Organism: Hydra vulgaris; assembly: GCF_038396675.1. Taxonomy (NCBI): domain Eukaryota; kingdom Metazoa; phylum Cnidaria; class Hydrozoa; order Anthoathecata; family Hydridae; genus Hydra; species Hydra vulgaris. The sequence continues at coordinate 53,107,954 of NC_088932.1, read as the reverse complement.
ATTAGCTCAAATTATTTTAAGAATCTTTTTATGTCACGCCGTGACGTCACGGTGTGACAATTTTTTAACAAAATTTAAAACAATATTCAAAACTGCTTAACTGAAACTACAATTTAGTTTTTATCAACTTTAATCAGGCAGATTATTGTGCAGTTAACTTTCTTTGGGTTTTCTACAAAAACTACAAAATATAGGTATGTTTTGGATAGGCAACATTTGCTCAGTTATTCTTGAGGCTCTGTTTTGGGATACATAGAGCCTCTCTGTAAAGGATAGTCGTAACTCCATTGGGCCTTGGATGTAATACGTCCATCTCCATAACTATTGTGTTGCTATTTTTTAATCTTTCAAGGGTGTCTCTTACTCATGCTTAACGTCAAAGGAAATATCGTGAAAGGCAGTTAGAAAAATTTGGAGAAAAAGTTTTTAAAGAAAAAGATTCAAAAAAGAGAAAAGAAAGACAACTTGCTAAATTGGAGCCTGGACGAAAAAGAAAGGCATTGAAAGAGAAAGAGCAGAAAAAAAGTAGCAGAATCAAAATCTGTAGCTGTTACATCACCCTCTTACAAATCTTCAAGCACTCTTGGAAAAGCTGTTAAGAGAGCCGAATCAGCACTACCAAAATCACCCAGAAAGACGGCAAAAGTTGTACAAAAACTTTTAACAAAATTGAATGAAACCCCTAGTCCAGAAAAAATACTTAGTGAAAATGCATTAGATGCTTTAACTGTAAAATTGGTTCTTTGTTTTTACCAGCGTGATGATATATCCCGTCAAGCACCCGGTAAAAGAGACACCATTGTGGTGAGATTAAAGAACAAGAAAAAACTGCAAAAACATCATTTGTATGTGAATGTTATTGAAGCTTATGCTGTTTTTAAATGCGAATTATCCTGAAGAATCAGTTGGAAAATCAAAGTTTGCAAGTTTACGCCCATCACATGTTCTTTTGTCTAGTTCAATGTCAAGAAATGTTTGTTGTTGTCAACGACATCAAAATATAATTCTTATCCTTGAAGCCCTGCACAAGTTTGATTCAAATTTTCTATTGTATTCACATGAATTTCTTCTTAGCATTGTATATGATAGTGAAAAAGACATTTGTTATAATAATATGTGTACTACATGCAAAGATGCTGCAAAGTTTCATAATCTATATGTTTTGAATGAAATTGACAAGAATAAATGCATTACATGGTACCAATGGGAAAAAGTTGCAGATGGTAATGGAAAAGAATATATTAAAAAGATTTAAAAAAAGGGAATAGTTGATGATCTTTACAGCACCTTTTCAAAATCTTTAGATTCATTTCTTTGGCATTATTTTATTAAACAGAAACAATCAAAGACATCGTGATCATAAGATCCAACCTCAAAGTAAACCAGACACAGCCGTCCTTCAAGTGAATTTTGCTGAAAATTTTTCAACTTTGTGGCAAGATGAAGTGCAGTCAGCACATTGGTACAAGAAGCAAGTTACTGTGTTTACTGCTGTATTTTAGTACCAAAATTTATTCTCGTCATCTGTCATAGCTTCAGATGATTTAACCCATTCAAAAAATTTATTCTTGTATTTGTTCATAATTTATTATCTAACCATATTGAATCAAGTGTTAAAATACTACAGATTTAAACAGACAAGCCAAGTAATCAATTTAAATATCGTTTTATTGCATCAGCAATACCCTGGTTGGAAGAGCAGCATGATTTAAAATTATTCTGGAACTAATTAGCGAACCTAATTAACAACAATAATGGGAAAATACAAATGCCATCCTATTCAAGTGCCAAGTATTTAGTCAAACAACTTATGTCTACAAATAAAATCACTAAAAAACTTTAAAACGTTGTTTATATGACAGCAATATAATATGGACGCGATTAGACACTGATATAGTATGGGCGTGTTCTGAAGATTACTATATAAGAACTATTTTTATGAAGATGAAATTATATATTTATCTAATACCTCTCTACTAAGTTTTAAGTTTATTAAAAACAGCCCATTTACCTGGTTTATATCTACCCAAATGTGTCTGGTCACGCTGTGACGTTTACCACTAGTTAATTAAAGGTGCGTCTGTTTAAAATTTAATTTAAAAAATGTAATTTAGCTATAAAACTTGTAAGAGTAATGTCTAAACTTTTTGTTTAATGCCAAATTAATTAATTTAGTTCATCTATATTAGCTGAATCACGGTGTTAATCTAAAAACTAAAAAACACTGAGAAAATATTGGTCACGCTGTGACGTTTTATATTTTCTTGCATGAATGAGAGGCCAATATATCCACCCAAATTTTTCTTCTTGTTTTTTGTAGCACCTATTATGAGCTAACTAAAAAGCAAAAAAAGTTCTTCTTATATCTATTTTAATATTAAAATAATAAAGGCTTAAGACAAAAAAAATGACGGGTGTCACGCTGTGACGGTCGTGGAATTGCTCTCTCTCTCTCTCTCTCTCTCTCTCTCTCTCTCTATATATATATATATATATATATATATATATATATATATATATATATATATATATATATATATATATATATATATATATAGTTTGGCATGCTGGTCTTCTCCATAAGCTTTTTTCTTATGGTGTATCCGGCAACATCTTTTAAGATCATTGAATCCTTCCTTTCCAATCGTAGCATAAAAGTTGTCCTCGATGGACAACACTCTTCTTCTTATTCTGTAACTTCAGGGGTTCCTCAAGGTTCTATCCTTGGCCCTATACTCTTTTTAATTTACATTAACAATCTTCCAGATATTCTCACATCTAAGGTGGCATTGTTTGCTGATGATACTACCATTTATTCTTGTCGTGATAAGAAACCAACACCCTCTGATTGCCTGGAGGGGGCATTTGAGCTTGAAAAGGATCTCACTTCTGCTACAGCATGGGGCTCACAGTGGCTGGTGAACTTTAATTCAGATAAAACTCAATTTTTTTCAGCCAATCGTTATCGCAATAATTTAGATCTTCCTATATTTATGAACGGTGATGTACTCGATGAGTCACCTACTCTTCATCTTCTAGGATTAACTCTTACTTCCAATCTTTCTTGGAAACCATATATCAAATCGGTTGCAAAATTAGCATCTGCTAAGGTTGCATCTCTTTATCGAGCTCGCCACTTTCTTACTCTGGATTCTATTCTCTATCTCTATAAATCTCAAATCCGGCCTTGTATGGAATACTGTTGCCATATCTGGGTCGGATCTTCTAATGACGCCCTTTCTCTTTTAGACAAGGTGCAAAAACGCATTGTAAATATAGTTGGACCTGCTCTTGCAGCCAACCTTCAACCATTATTACATCGTCGTAATGTTGCTTCTCTTTCTCTTTTCTACAAATACTATAATGGGCACTGCTCTAAAGAGCTAGCGTCTCTTGTGCCATCTACTAAAATTCATTCTCGTGTTACTCGTCATTCAATTAAGTGTCATCCTTTTTCTGTGACTGTTCCTAAGTGCTCCAAAAACGCTTATTCGTCTAGTTTTTTTCCTCGAACATCAGTTCTTTGGAATTCGCTTCCTTCATCTTGCTTTCCTGATTCATATAATTTGCAATCTTTTAAATCGTCTGTCAATCGTTATCTTGCTCTACAACCTTCATCTTTTCTCTTACAGTAACTTCCATCTTTAATTAGTGGCTGCTTGCAGCCTTGTTGGAAGCGATGTTTAAAAAAAAAATATATATATATATATCTGTGCGCGCGCGCGTGTGTGTGTAAAAAGAGAGAGAGATAGAGAAAGAGAGCAATTTTAATAAGGAAACTAATTCGTCGCGCAATTTTAATTATTAGCCAGGTTGAAGTCATTAATGACTACAATATTTCACAAATAATTATTTCTAATTTATTACTTATAATGACTAACGTATTATGGGTAATTGAACCCATATTATGGGTAATGGGCTTGAACCCATGAAGAGAATCCTGAAAAAAAAGTGATCAATTAGGATAAGTAGTTAAACAAAAAAACAAAAACAAAAATGTAAAAACCTACTTTAAAATGATGGAGACATAGACACTTGGAGACATAGATGGGTACAATAGACACTGGATGCAAAAATATCTTTACTTTTTCGTCACACAATATAATATTCTGAAACTAATAAACAAACATCTAAATTTCTATAAGTAAATCTATTCTTTGATCATTGTCTTCATATCCTATCTTATTTTCATATCATAATCTATTATGGTATTATTTATATAACACATCACAACACTAGCTATTTTAAATTTGTGATGTTCAAATATCATATGAACATTTTCTAACATGTACATATGATTCAAATATCAATTTAAATATAGTTCTTGAGTATATTATCTGCAAATATTAACTGATGCAAGTTCAAATGTTGTCAAAAACTAGGCTTGCATGCATGCATGGGGCACTCAGTGTCCCACAAAGAAATGCAGGTTTGAAAGTCAAAGAATTCCAAATTTTCTTTATTAAAAAAGAAAAAAATAGGGGGGAGATTTCTGTGACTTTTTTTAGGCTCCAAAACTTTTAACTTTAGATATAAGGTCCTTAAGGCTTAAGGGACTTACGAACTACATTGAGGAACAAAAACAGGATATTTACAGAATCTTTTCAATTTTTAATCTGGAGTACCACAGTGTTATTGAGAATAAAGCCTCTGGGTCCAGTTTTCAAAGTAATATGATCTAAAGTAATAAGTTTTTATAATAAATAATTTATTATAAAAACTTATTTTTTAAGGTTATGCTTGAACAAATTAGTCCCAATTAATTCAAATTCAAGATTTAATTAAAGTTCAAGTTCTTATTTGTTCATTGTTTTTGTTAATTTTATATTTATTTGTTCAAATTTGTTAATTAGTACTATTTCTTACTACAGTAAGAATGTTTATCGTTGTTGAACGTGATTTTATTAGTAACTTAATTTTATATTCAACATATTTTGACAACACCCTTTACATTTTAAATGACGACAGCTTTACTTTTTTATTGATGTTAAATTTAATCCGTTTCAATGACTCAGATTGAATATTAACTAAATTATTGAAAGCTTTGTAAGGGTTTGTTGTATATCAAATGGTGTCATAAATAAAGTAAAAATTATATATATATATATATATATATATATATATATATATATATATATATATATATATATATATATATATATATATATATATATATATATATAAATATACATATATATATAATATTAAAACAATAAAATTGATATGAAATTTCACTTTAAAACGAATACTTAACATTGTGATGATAATAGCATTAGGAAACTAGTATCTATGTATTATTATTATACTATAAATAAATAGTTTTTTAATTCATTTTATAAAATAGAGACTTACAACTGATCAGATAAGCAAGCTAATTTCTGAATTTAAATTGTTTTTCCTATGATCCTCTACAGTTTTAAGCAAAAAAAGCAAGAAGTTTTTAGACCACATTGTTGGTGTAAATACCTCTAAAACCTGTTCATAGATAGCATAAATTGTTTTACTTTTTTTTTAAATAAAATGTTATACTTTTTTTTTTAATTCAATTTTTTAATTACATTGTTTTGGTCTCAACATCCCCTCCCCATTGTCAATTATTGTTAAACTTTTCAGCTCACGCTGCCCCTTTGTCTACTGGCATCATTTATGGATGACTGCATAGCCTAAATATTATATATATATATATATATATATATATATATATATATATATATATATATATATATATATATATATATATATATATATATATATAATTTTTACTTTATTTATGACACCATTTGATATACAACAAACCCTTTTTTTTCGTGTACCGGCATAGTAGAGGTAAGATGGCGTAAATTTTAAAAACCAGCTAAAGCCACGTGTCAAATAATATCCAAATAAATCTTTCAATATATTACCGCTATGAAATAAAAATAAAAAAAAGTGAATCGAAGTCAATTAATCAATCTATCTAAATAAAAATTAAAATTCACAATGTCAAATAATCAAGAAATATCGATGAAAAACATTAAAGCACTATTAGATGCACAAAAAAAAGAAATCCTACAAGCAATAAACACAAGTCTTTCTAAAATAACAAGCGATATAGCTGAAATAAAAATTGCATACACTAATATTAAATCTACAGTACAAAAAAATACTGATGATATTAATGAAATACGACAGCAACTGCTCAATCTGACCTCAGATAATAAAACATTTTCGGAAGACATTATTAAGCTTAGTGCGGCATTAGATGACCAAGTAAACAGAAATTTGAGAAAGACACTGATTTTTAAAAACATTCCTATTAACACAAACAAATCCAAGGAATCCTGGTCTGATACCAAACTAACTATTGCAGATACCATCGCAAAAGCGGCTAACATAAGCCCGAAAAATGCCCATGACATGATCGAACGCTGTCATCGAGGAAAAGTTAACGAAAACAGCACTAAGTCAAGCCACATTTTTGTTAAATTTCATAAATGGGCTGATAGTGAACATACAAAAAATATCTTTTTTATGTCCAAAAACAATATACGGGTTGAACAAATGTATTCACCATCACTAACTCGACGCCGCAATGAGGCCATGAAAGAACGTCGTCGCCTAATAGAAAACAAGTCAATAGTAAGCGGGTACCTCGAATATCCAGCCCTACTTAAAGTTAAGAAAAAGAAAGAGGATCCCAGGTATGTTTTACTAAAATCTTTTTGAGTCGACATAAATCGCTTATAGCTTTGGAGTTCGAGCAATGGTACCTTTGATTTGCACTTGTTTTTCATTTTTTTTCTTTTATTGGTTTGTTTGTTTTGTTTTATTTTGATTTGCGGCACTATATTTGAACTTTTTCAAGCCTTTTATATTATATAAAATTTAGCGATATAGTAATAATTTTTGTGATGTTTATTATATTTTTACTTTTTATTTTTATTCCGTTTCTGGTGTTTTTAAATTGAAGACATTGCAAGCGATAAATAGCATGAAATTCCTTTGTTAAAAAATGTGCGCTTGGTTGGTTTCGTTGAATAAAAAAAAGTCTTAATCCTTGTAATTTTTTTATTTTTTTTTATTTTTTTGTTTTTGTTTGTTTGTTTCTATTATTTTTGCGTTTTTTTTTGTTTTGATCAGTACTTTTTTTATTTTTTATTTTTTATTTTTTTAATATTATTATTTTTTGATTGCAGTTTAGATTGCAGTTACTTACATTCATATAAATAATCTTACTTATATATTTTATCGCCATATCAATTCACAGTAATGAAAACTACACATAGCGAATGTGCTGTTTGCAAAGTTAATATCTATAAAAATCAGAAAGCTATTTTTTGTGATAACTGCCTCAATTGGGTCCACCTTTAAAATGTAACAACCTCAATGATATTGACTACCAATTACTAAAAAACTCCTCAAAAAATTGTTCATGGTTTTGTATAAATTGCTTAGCTAGTATATTTCCCTTCAATAATGAAACTATAACTGACAATGAAAATCTTGCTAATGGTGACACTAAAATAAACAAAAATTATCAAGTATCAGGTTTTCCCATAGAGAGTCTTCACACAGTATTCAACACATTTAATACACATATTAATAACAACAACAAAACTCGAAAAACCTCAATAAACAGTTACTACACCAATGTTGATGATTTAAAATGTATAGCAGCTGACAAATCCTCATTCAATGTCTTTCATATCAATATATCATCACTCTCGAAACATTTTGATGACCTTGAAAATCTACTCCAATCAACCAAACTTGAATTTGACATAATTGGTATATCGGAAACCAGATTGAATAAAAAAAGCCCACAAACTAGCAACTTAACACTTAATGGGTATTCCTATGAACACACACCATCTGAATCACATGCAGGTGGTACATTATATATAAATAACAGGCTCGCCTATAAACCCAGAAACGATCTCCACATCTTTAAACCAAAAGAACTAGAATCTATCTTTATTGAAATTATAAATCCTAAAAAATCAAATATTATCGTTGGTTGTGTTTACAGGCATCCAAAAATGTCTTTAGACAACTTCCTATCATTCTATCTTAATCCGTTACTCAAAAACCTAACAAAAGAAAATAAAACTGTATTCATTTTAGGGGATTTCAACATTGATCTGTTAAAGTATGACACAGATTCATATACTAGAGACTTTTTAGATTCACTCACCTCAAATTACTTTCTACCTCACATTGTCCACCCTACTCGTATCTGTAAAACATCAAAAACACTAATAGACAACATCTTTTCAAATCTTAAATCAAATAAATATAAAGCAGGGAATCTTACCACCACAATCTCAGATCATCTTCCACAATTTCTGATAGCCTATAATATTCTTAAACCACCACCTAATAAAAAGCTCTTAATCCAGGAAAGAAACTGGAAAAGGTTCAATGAAGTTGCATTTAGAAACGATTTTCACAATCTTAGTTTAGACAGAGAACCAAAAATATACCCTGATAATTGTACTCAGTCTCTTGAGAATATTATTTCCAACATTAATCAACTGCTCGATATTCATGCGCCTTTGAAAAAGCTTAACAAACAAAACATTAAATTCAAGACTAAACCATGGATATCAGATGAACTCAAGCACTCTATACAGCACAAAAATAATCTCTTTAAAAAATATATTAGGTCTAAAAATCAAACAAATAAAACCATATATCATAATGAGTATAAAACATTTCGTAATAACCTCCAATCTAAACTCAAAGAAAGCAAAAAAAAATACTACGATAATTATTTTACTGAAAACATAAAGAATATAAAAGCAACCTGGAAAGGCATTAAAAACATTATTAATATTAAAAGTAACTCTCAAACAACTCCTAATGTAATCATACATAACAATAAAACAATAACAAACCCCTTTGATATTTGTAATGCTTTCAACAACTACTTTACTAACATTGGTAAGGATGTCCAGGCAACAATTCCTTCATCCATGAATCATTTTACATATTACTTATCAAATCCTTTTCAAAAATCATTCTTTATAAAACCTACTGACGAACATGAAATTTCAAATGTTATCAACTCTTTAGACGCAAATAAAGCTTCTGGACCAAATGGTCTGCCTGTTAAAATTCTAAAACTATTAAAAACAGAACTCTCAAGAATTCTTTCTAACATTTTTAATATCTCGTTCTCAAGTGGTATTTTCCCAGAAAACTTAAAAACTGCCAAAGTTGTACCTATTTTTAAAACTGATTCAAAACTATTAATATCAAACTATAGGCCAATTTCCCTCCTCTCCAACATTGATAAAATTCTTGAAAGGCTAATGTTTAACCGCTTATACAAATTCTTCAATGAAAATAAATTGTTTTGTGAATTACAATTTGGTTTTCGAACAAACTACTCTACATCACTTGCTTTATTAAGTCTAACAGAAAAAGTTAAAGATTCTCTGGATGAAGGAATGTTTGGATGTGGCATTTTTATCGACCTTCAAAAGGCTTTTGACACTGTAGATATTGACATTTTACTTTATAAGCTATCGTACTATGGTATTAGAGGAGTCTCAAACTCTTGGTTCAAATCTTTCCTTACTAATAGAACTCAATTAGTATCCATTCATGTGGGATGAGCTCAGACCTAAACGATATCAAAGTAGGTGTTCCTCAGGGATCTGTCCTTGGCCCTTTATTGTTTCTTATTTATATAAATGACATGTCTAAAGCTTTAAAATTTTGTAGAGTCCAACACTTTGCAGATGACACAAACCTTCTCTATTTTAATAAGTCCATTAAAAAAATCAACAAATATGTTAACTATGATCTTAAAAAACTATGCCTCTGGCTAAATGCCAACAAAATTTCCCTCAACTCCAAAAAAACTGATTTAATATTATTTAAAAGTCGTCACAAAAAATTAGATCAGCAGCTCAAAATTAAGTTAAATGGGAAAAAACTTTGGTGCAAAAAATTTGTAAACTACTTGGGTATAAAGCTAGACGAAAACTTAGCCTGGACTTACCATTATAACGATTTATCTAATAAGTTGAATAGATCCCTTGCCATCCTGTCAAAGCTAAGACATTTTATACAACAAAAAACTTTAAAATCTATTTACTATGCTTTGTTTCACTCTCATCTCACATATTGCCTTTTATCATGGAGTCAAAACATACGTACTGTAAATCGCCTATTTATCATGCAGAAAAAAGCAGTCAGGGTTATTGAATTTCTACCAAACAATGCACATACATTCCCATCTTTTAACACACTACAAATTTTAAAACTGCATGATATTATCAAAATTGAAAATTGTTTATTTATTCACAGCTGCCTTAACAAAAAACTACCTCCTATATTTAATAAATGGTTTACTCTACGCAGTACAATTAGCTGCCAACTTACAAGAAATTCTTGCAGAGGTGCACTGAGTGTGCAAAAATATAATACAAAATCCTACGGCAAACATTCCTTTAAATACTCTGCATTAATGGACTGGAATCAAATTCAAAATAAATTAAAATCAATCCCTTTTAGCAATATTAAAAAATATGTTCTCAAAACCAAATTAAAATACTACTTGCTACATCAAAATAAATAGAAACAGCAATAGTATCACTGGTGATAATAGATAAATCACCATATAAATTATATAAGATACAAATATGAATGTAGACTAATTGCAACCTTCTGTGAGTGTATTATTTATTTTATTTGCTTCTTTTTCTTTTCTTTCTTTTGTTTTGTTTTGTTTTGTTCATGGTCGCTCTCCTCGATTTAGCCTAGCTATATGAGAGTGAAAACTCATCCAGAATGTAGACTGTACAAATATTTTTTATAACGTATAACATTCTTATGTAAAACATCTATATTTCTGGTAAATATATTGCTTTTTGTTGTTGCTTTTTGTTGTTGTTACAAAGCTTACAATAATTTAGTTAATATTCAATCTGAGTTATTAAAACGAATTAAATTTAACATCAATAGAAAAGTAAAGCTGTTGTCATTTAAAATGTAAAGGGTGTTGACAAAATATGTTGAATATAAAATTAAGTTACTAATAAAATCACGTTCAACAATGATAAACATTCTTACTGTAGTAAGAAATAGTACTAATTAACAAATTTGAACAAATAAATATAAAATTAACAAAAACAATGAACAAATAAGAACTTGAACTTTAATTAAATCTTGAATTTGAATTAATTGGGACTAATTTGTTCAAGCATAACCTTAAAAATAAGTTTTTATAATAAATTATATGTATAACTAGTTATACATATAGTTAACTATCAGGAGTTATATGTATAACTACTATATGCATTTTAAAGCATTTTATTTTATTTATACATTACTTTAGATCATATTACTTTGAAAACTGGACCCAGAGGCTTTATTCCCAATAACACTGTGGTACTCCAGATTAAAAATTGAAAAGATTCTGTAAATATCCTGTTTTTGTTCCTCAATGTAGTTCGTAAGTCCCTTAAGAATTAAGGACCTTATTATATCTAAAGTTAAAAGTTTTGGAGCCTAAAAAAAGTCACAGAAACCTCTCTCACAGAAATCTCCCCCTTATTTTTTTCTTTTTTAATCTGGAGTACCACAGTGTTATTGGGAATAAAGCCTCTGGGTCCAGTTTTCAAAGTAATATGATCTAAAGTAATGTATAAATAAAATAAAATGCTTTAAAATGCATATAGTAGTTATACATATAACTCCTGATAGTTAACTATATGTATAACTAGTTATACATATAATTTATTATAAAAACTTATTTTTAAGGTTATGCTTGAACAAATTAGTCCCAATTAATTCAAATTCAAGATTTAATTAAAGTTCAAGTTCTTATTTGTTCATTGTTTTTGTTAATTTTATATTTATTTGTTCAAATTTGTTAATTAGTACTATTTCTTACTACAGTAAGAATGTTTATCATTGTTGAACGTGATTTTATTAGTAACTTAATTTTATATTCAACATATTTTGTCAACACCCTTTACATTTTAAATGACAACAGCTTTACTTTTCTATTGATGTTAAATTTAATTCGTTTTAATAACTCAGATTGAATATTAACTAAATTATTGTAAGCTTTGTAACAACAACAAAAAGCAACAACAAAAAGCAATATATTTACCAGAAATAAAGATGTTTTACATAAGAATGATATACGATAAAAAAAATAATATAACAGTCTACATACTGCATGGATCACTCACAGATAGAAAGGCTAAATCGAGTATAGCGACCATCAACAAAACAAAACAAAACAAAAGAAAGAAAAGAAAAAAAAGAAGCAAATAAAATAAATAATACACTCACAGAAGGTTGCAATTCATCTACATTCATATTTGTATCTTATATAATTTATATGGTGATTTATCTATTATCACCAGTGATACTATTGCTGTTTCTATTTATTTTGATGTAGCAAGTAGTATTTTAATTTGGTTTTGAGAACATATTTTTTAATATTGCTAAAAGGGATTGATTTTAATTTATTTTGAATTTGATTCCAGTCCATTAATGCAGAGTATTTAAAGGAATGTTTGCCGTAGGATTTTGTATTATATTTTTGAACACTCAGTGAACCTCTGCAAGAATTTATTGTAAGTTGGCAGCTAATTGTACTGCGTAGAGTAAACCATTTATTAAATATAGGAGGTAGTTTTTTGTTAAGGCAGCTGTGAATAAATAAACAATTTTCAATTTTGATAATATCATGCAGTTTTAAAATTTGTAGTGTGTTAAAAGATGGGAATGTATGTGCATTGTTTGGTAGAAATTCAATAACCCTGACTGCTTTTTTCTGCATGATAAATAGGCGATTTACAGTACGTATGTTTTGACTCCATGATAAAAGGCAATATGTGAGATGAGAGTGAAACAAAGCATAGTAAATAGATTTTAAAGTTTTTTGTTGTATAAAATGTCTTAGCTTTGACAGGATGGCAAGGGATCTATTCAACTTATTAGATAAATCGTTATAATGGTAAGTCCAGGCTAAGTTTTGGTGCCGCTTTATACCCAAGTAGTTTACAAATTTTTTGCACCAAAGTTTTTTCCCATTTAACTTAATTTTGAGCTGCTGATCTAATTTTTTGTGACGACTTTTAAATAATATTAAATCAGTTTTTTTGGAGTTGAGGGAAATTTTGTTGGCATTTAGCCAGAGGCATAGTTTTTTAAGATCATAGTTAACATATTTGTTGATTTTTTTAATGGACTTATTAAAATAGAGAAGGTTTGTGTCATCTGCAAAGTGTTGGACTCTACAAAATTTTAAAGCTTTAGACATGTCATTTATATAAATAAGAAACAATAAAGGGCCAAGGACAGATCCCTGAGGAACACCTACTTTGATATCGTTTAGGTCTGAGCTCATCCCACTAATGGATACTAATTGAGTTCTATTAGTAAGGAAAGATTTGAACCAAGAGTTTGAGACTCCTCTAATACCATAGTACGATAGCTTATAAAGTAAAATGTCAATATCTACAGTGTCAAAAGCCTTTTGAAGGTCGATAAAAATGCCACATCCAAACATTCCTTCATCCAGAGAATCTTTAACTTTTTCTGTTAGACTTAATAAAGCAAGTGATGTAGAGTAGTTTGTTCGAAAACCAAATTGTAATTCACAAAACAATTTATTTTCATTGAAGAATTTGTATAAGCGCTTAAACTTTAGCCTTTCAGGAAGTATATCAATGTTGGAGAGGAGGGCAATTGGCCTATAGTTTGATATGCCTAGTTTTGAATCAGTTTTAAAAATAGGTACAACTTTGGCAGTTTTTAAGTTTTCTGGGAAAATACCACTTGAGAACGAGATATTAAAAATGTTAGAAAGAATTCTTGAGAGTTCTGTTTTTAATAGTTTTAGAATTTTAACAGGCAGACCATTTGGTCCAGAAGCTTTATTTGCGTCTAAAGAGTTGATAACATTTGAAATTTCATGTTCGTCAGTAGGTTTTATAAAGAATGATTTTTGAAAAGGATTTGATAAGTAATATGTAAAATGATTCATGGATGAAGGAATTGTTGCCTGGACATCCTTACCAATGTTAGTAAAGTAGTTGTTGAAAGCATTACAAATATCAAAGGGGTTTGTTATTGTTTTATTGTTATGTATGATTACATTAGGAGTTGTTTGAGAGTTACTTTTAATATTAATAATGTTTTTAATGCCTTTCCAGGTTGCTTTTATATTCTTTATGTTTTCAGTAAAATAATTATCGTAGTATTTTTTTTTGCTTTCTTTGAGTTTAGATTGGAGGTTATTACGAAATGTTTTATACTCATTATGATATATGGTTTTATTTGTTTGATTTTTAGACCTAATATATTTTTTAAAGAGATTATTTTTGTGCTGTATAGAGTGCTTGAGTTCATCTGATATCCATGGTTTAGTCTTGAATTTAATGTTTTGTTTGTTAAGCTTTTTCAAAGGCGCATGAATATCGAGCAGTTGATTAATGTTGGAAATAATATTGCTGGACTAATACAAATATAGGGTATATTTTTGGTTCTCTGTCTAAACTAAGAATATGTGAAAATCGTTTCTAAATGCAACTTCATTGAACCTTTTCCAGTTTCTTCCTGGATTAAGAGCTTTTTATTAGGTGGTGGTTTAAGAATATTATAGGCTATCAGAAATTGTGGAAAGATGATCTGAGATTGTGGTGGTAAGATTCCCTGCTTTATATTTATTTGATTTAAGATTTGAAAAGATGTTGTCTATTAGTGTTTTTGATGTTTTACAGAATCAAGAGTAGGGTGGACAATGTGAGGTAGAAAGTAATTTGAGGTGAGTGAATCTAAAAAGTCTCTAGTATATGAATCTGTGTCATACTTTAACAGATCAATGTTGAAATCCCCTAAAATGAATACAGTTTTATTTTCTTTTGTTAGGTTTTTGAGTAACGGATTAAGATAGAATGATAGGAAGTTGTCTAAAGACATTTTTGGATGCCTGTAAACACAACCAACGATAATATTTGATTTTTTAGGATTTATAATTTCAATAAAGATAGATTCTAGTTCTTTTGGTTTAAAGATGTGGAGATCGTTTCGGGGTTTATAGGCGAGCCTGTTATTTATATATAATGTACCACCTGCATGTGATTCAGATGGTGTGTTTCATGAAATACCATTAAGTGTTAAGTTGCTAGTTTGTGGGCTTTTTTTATTCAATCTGGTTTCCGATATACCAATTATGTCAAATTCAAGTTTGGTTGATTGGAGTAGATTTTCAAGGTCATCAAAATGTTTCGAGAGTGATGATATATTGATATGAAAGACATTGAATGAGGATTTGTCAGCTGCTATACATTTTAAATCATCAACATTGGTGTAGTAACTGTTTATTGAGGTTTTTCGAGTTTTGTTGTTGTTATTAATATGTGTATTAAATGTGTTGAATACTGTGTGAAGACTCTCTATGGGAAAACCTGATACTTGATAATTTTTGTTTATTTTAGTGTCACCATTAGCAAGATTTTCATTGTCAGTTATAGTTTCATTATTGAAGGGAAATATACTAGCTAAGCAATTTATACAAAACCATGAACAATTTTTTGAGAGTTATTTTCATAATTGGTAGTCAATATCATTGAGGTTGTTACATTTTAGGTGGACCCAATTGAGGCAGTTATCACAAAAAATAGCTTTCTGATTTTTATAGATATTAACTTTGCAAACAGCACATTCGCTATGTGTAGTTTTCATTACTGTGAATTGATATGGCGATAAAATATATAAGTAAGATTATTTATATGAATGTAAGTAACTGCAATCTCCTAAACTGCAATCAAAAAATAATAATATTAAAAAAATAAAAAATAAAAAATAAAAAAAGTACTGATCAAAACAAAAAAAAACGCAAAAATAATAGAAACAAACAAACAAAAACAAAAAAATAAAAAAAAAATAAAAAAATTACAAGGATTAAGACTTTTTTATTCAACGAAACCAACAACGCACATTTTTAACAAAGGAATTTCATGCTATTTATCGCTTGCAATGTCTTGATTAAAGACCAGAAACGGAATAAAAATAAAAAGTAAAAATATAATAAACATCACAAAAATTATTACTATACGCTAAATTTTATATAATATAAAAGGCTTGAAAAAGTTAAATATAGTGCCAAATCAAAATAAAACAAAACAAACAAACCAATAAAAGAAAAAAAATGAAAAACAACTGCCACTCAAACGTACCATTGCTCGAACTCCCAAGCTATAAGCGATTTATGTCGACTCAAAAAGATTTTAGTAAAACATACCTGGGATCCTCGAACTTTTTCTTAACTTTAAGTAGGGCTGGATATTCGAGGTACCCGCTTACTATTGACTTGTTTTCTATTAGGCGACGACGTTCTTTCATGGCCTCATTGAACGTACGACGTGGTGAATACATTTGTTCAACCCGGTATATTGTTTTTGGACATAAAAAAGATATTTTTTGTATGTTCACTATCAGCCCATTTATGAAATTTAACAAAAATGTGGCTTGACTTAGTGCTGTTTTCGTTAACTTTTCCTCGATGACAGCGTTCGATCATGTCATGGGCATTTTTCGGGTCTATGTTAGCCGCTTTTGCGATGGTATCTGCAATAGTTAGTTTGGTATCAGACCAGAATTCCTGGATTTGTTTGTGTTGATGGAATGTTTTTAAAAATCAGTGTCTTTCTCAAATTTCTGTTTACTTGGTCATCTAATGCCGCACTAAGCTTAATAATGTCTTCCGAAAATGTTTTATTATCTGAGGTCAGATTGAGCAGTTGCTGTCGTATTTCATTAATATCATCAGTATTTTTTTGTACTGTAGATTTAATATTAGTGTATGCAATTTTTATTTCAGCTATCTTGACTCTCTATTTTAGAAAGACTTGTGTTTATTTGCTTGTAGGATTTACTTTTTTTTTTTTGTGCATCTAATAGTGCTTTAATGTTTTTCATCGATATTTCTTGATTATTTGACATTGTGAATTTTAATTTTTATTTAGATAGATTGATTAATTGACTTCGATTCACTTTTTTTTATTTTTATTTCATAGCGGTAATATATTGGAAAGATTTATTTGGATATTATTTGACACGTGGCTTTAGCTGGTTTTTAAAATTTACGCCATCTTTACTCTTACTATGCCAATTCTCCAAAAAAAAGGGTTTGTTGTATATCAAATGGTGTCATAAATAAAGTAAAAATTATATATATATATATATATATATATATATATATATATATATATATATATATATATATATATATATATATATATATAATATTTAGGCTATGCAGTCATCCATAAATGATGCCAGTAGACAAAGGGGCAGCGTGAGCTGAAAAGTTTAACAATAATTGACAATGGGGAGGGGATGTTGAGACCAAAACAATGTAATTAAAAAATTGAATTAAAAAAAAAAGTATAACATTTTATTTAAAAAAAAAAGTAAAACAATTTATGCTATCTATGAACAGGTTTTAGAGGTATTTACACCAACAATGTGGTCTAAAAACTTCTTGCTTTTTTTGCTTAAAACTGTAGAGGATCATAGGAAAAACAATTTAAATTCAGAAATTAGCTTGCTTATCTGATCAGTTGTAAGTCTCTATTTTATAAAATGAATTAAAAAACTATTTATTTATAGTATAATAATAATACATAGATACTAGTTTCCTAATGCTATTATCATCACAATGTTAAGTATTCGTTTTAAAGTGAAATTTCATATCAATTTTATTGTTTTAATATTATATATATATGTATATTTATATATGTATATATATATATATATATATATATATATATATATATATATATATATATATATATATATATATATATATATATATATATATAATTTTTACTTATGACACCATTTGATATACAACAAACCCTTACAAAGCTTTCAATAATTTAGTTAATATTCAATCTGAGTCATTGAAACGGATTAAATTTAACATCAATAAAAAAGTAAAGCTGTCGTCATTTAAAATGTAAAGGGTGTTGTCAAAATATGTTGAATATAAAATTAAGTTACTAATAAAATCACGTTCAACAACGATAAACATTCTTACTGTAGTAAGAAATAGTACTAATTAACAAATTTGAACAAATAAATATAAAATTAACAAAAACAATGAACAAATAAGAACTTGAACTTTAATTAAATCTTGAATTTGAATTAATTGGGACTAATTTGTTCAAGCATAACCTTAAAAAATAAGTTTTTATAATAAATTATTTATTATAAAAACTTATTACTTTAGATCATATTACTTTGAAAACTGGACCCAGAGGCTTTATTCTCAATAACACTGTGGTACTCCAGATTAAAAATTGAAAAGATTCTGTAAATATCCTGTTTTTGTTCCTCAATGTAGTTCGTAAGTCCCTTAAGCCTTAAGGACCTTATATCTAAAGTTAAAAGTTTTGGAGCCTAAAAAAAGTCACAGAAATCTCCCCCCTATTTTTTTCTTTTTTAATAAAGAAAATTTGGAATTCTTTGACTTTCAAACCTGCATTTCTTTGTGGGACACTGAGTGCCCCATGCATGCATGCAAGCCTAGTTTTTGACAACATTTGAACTTGCATCAGTTAATATTTGCAGATAATATACTCAAGAACTATATTTA
The DNA here is from genome assembly GCF_038396675.1 of Hydra vulgaris. Lineage (NCBI taxonomy): Eukaryota > Metazoa > Cnidaria > Hydrozoa > Anthoathecata > Hydridae > Hydra > Hydra vulgaris. The sequence continues at coordinate 53,089,344 of NC_088932.1, read as the reverse complement.
AATTGATATTTGAATCATATGTACATGTTAGAAAATGTTCATATGATATTTGAACATCACAAATTTAACAATAGCTAGTGTTGTGATGTGTTATATAAATAATACCATAATAGATTATGATATGAAAATAAGATAGGATATGAAGACAATGATCAAAGAATAGATTTACTTATAGAAATTTAGATGTTTGTTTATTAGTTTCAGAATATTATATTGTGTGACGAAAAAGTAAAGATATTTTTGCATCCAGTGTCTATTGTACCCATCTATGTCTCCAAGTGTCTATGTCTCCATCATTTTAAAGTAGGTTTTTACATTTTTGTTTTTGTTTTTTTGTTTAACTACTTATCCTAATTGATCACTTTTTTTTCAGGATTCTCTTCATGGGTTGAAGCCCATACCCATAATATGGGTTCAATTACCCATAATACGTTAGTCATTATAAGTAATAAATTAGAAAATAATTATTTGTGAAATATTGTAGTCATTAATGACTTCAACCTGGCTAATAATTAAAATTGCGCGACGAATTAGTTTCCTTATTAAAATTGCTCTCTTTCTCTATCTCTCTCTTTACACACACACGCGCGCGCGCACAGATATATATATATATATTTTTTTTTTAAACATCGCTTCCAACAAGGCTGCAAGCAGCCACTAATTAAAGATGGAAGTTACTGTAAGAGAAAAGATGAAGGTTGTAGAGCAAGATAACGATTGACAGACGATTTAAAAGATTGCAAATTATATGAATCAGGAAAGCAAGATGAAGGAAGCGAATTCCAAAGAACTGATGTTCGAGGAAAAAAACTAGACGAATAAGCGTTTTTGGAGCACTTAGGAACAGTCACAGAAAAAGGATGACACTTAATTGAATGACGAGTAACACGAGAATGAATTTTAGTAGATGGCACAAGAGACGCTAGTCTTTAGAGCAGTGCCCATTATAGTATAGAAAAGAGAAAGAGAAGCAACATTACGACGATGTAATAATGGTTGAAGGTTGGCTGCAAGAGCAGGTCCAACTATATTTACAATGCGTTTTTGCACCTTGTCTAAAAGAGAGAAAGGGCGTCATTAGAAGATCCGACCCAGATATGGCAACAGTATTCCATACAAGGCCGGATTTGAGATTTATAGAGATAGAGAATAGAATCCAGAGTAAGAAAGTGGCGAGCTCGATAAAGAGATGCAACCTTAGCAGATGCTAATTTTGCAACCGATTTGATATATGGTTTCCAAGAAAGATTGGAAGTAAGAGTTAATCCTAGAAGATGAAGAGTAGGTGACTCATCGAGTACATCACCGTTCATAAATATAGGAAGATCTAAATTATTGCGATAACGATTGGCTGAAAAAAATTGAGTTTTATCTGAATTAAAGTTCACCAGCCACTGTGAGCCCCATGCTGTAGCAGAAGTGAGATCCTTTTCAAGCTCAAATGCCCCCTCCAGGCAATCAGAGGGTGTTGGTTTCTTATCACGACAAGAATAAATGGTAGTATCAATGCCACCTTAGATGTGAGAATATCTGGAAGATTGTTAATGTAAATTAAAAAGAGTATAGGGCCAAGGATAGAACCTTGAGGAACCCCTGAAGTTACAGAATAAGAAGAAGAGTGTTGTCCATCGAGGACAACTTTTATGCTACGATTGGAAAGGAAGGATTCAATGATCTTAAAGATGTTTGCGGATACACCATAAGAAAAAAGCTTATGGAGAAGACCAGCATGCAAAACTATATATATATATATATATATATATATATATATATATATATATATATATATATATATATATATATATATATATATATATATAGAGAGAGAGAGAGAGAGAGAGAGAGAGAGGCAATTCCACGACCGTCACAGCGTGACACCCGTCATTTTTTTTGTCTTAAGCCTTTATTATTTTAATATTAAAATAGATATAAGAAGAACTTTTTTTGCTTTTTAGTTAGCTCATAATAGGTGCTACAAAAAACAAGAAGAAAAATTTGGGTGGATATATTGGCCTCTCATTCATGCAAGAAAATATAAAACGTCACAGCGTGACCAATATTTTCTCAGTGTTTTTTAGTTTTTAGATTAACACCGTGATTCAGCTAATATAGATGAACTAAATTAATTAATTTGAAACAAAAAGTTTAGACATTACTCTTACAAGTTTTATAGCTAAATTACATTTTTTAAATTAAATTTTAAACAGACGCACCTTTAATTAACTAGTGGTAAACGTCACAGCGTGACCAGACACATTTGGGTAGATATAAACCAGGTAAATGGGCTGTTTTTAATAAACTTAAAACTTAGTAGAGAGGTATTAGATAAATATATAATTTCATCTTCATAAAAATAGTTCTTATATAGTAATCTTCAGAACACGCCCATACTATATCAGTGTCTAATCGCGTCCATATTATATTGCTGTCATATAAACAACGTTTTAAAGTTTTTTAGTGATTTTATTTCTAGACATAAGTTGTTTGACTAAATACTTGGCACTTGAATAGGATGGCATTTGTATTTTCCCATTATTGTTGTTAATTAGGTTCGCTAATTAGTTCCAGAATAATTTTAAATCATGCTGCTCTTCCAACCAGGGTATTGCTGATGCAATAAAACGATATTTAAATTGATTACTTGGCTTGTCTGTTTAAATCTGTAGTATTTTAACACTTGATTCAATATGGTTAGATAATAAATTATGAACAAAGAATCAAGAATAAATTTTTTGAATGGGTTAAATCATCTGAAGCTATGACAGATGACGAGAATAAATTTTGGTACTAAAATACAGCAGTAAACACAGTAACTTGCCTTCTTGTACCAATGTGCTGACTATTGCCACAAAGTTGAAAAATTTTCAGCAAAATTCACTTGAAGGACGGCTGTGTCATTTATTTAAGGTCAGATCTTATAGATCACGATGTCTTTGATTGTTTCTGTTTAATAAAATAATGCCAAAGAAATGAATCTAAAGATTTTGAAAAGGTGCTGTAAAGATCATCAACTATTCCCTTTTTTAAATCTTTTTAATATATTCTTTTCCATTACCAGTCAACTTTTTCCCATTGGTACCATGTAATGCATTTATTCTTGTCATTTTCATTAAAACATATAGATTATGAAACTTTGCAGCATCTTTGCATGTAGTACACATATTATTATAACAAATGTCTTTTTCACTATCATATACAATGCTAAGAAGAAATTCATGTGAATACAATAGAAAATTTGAATCAAACTTGTGCAGGGCTTCAAGGATAAGAATTATATTTTGATGTCGTTGACAACAACAAACATTCTTTAACATGAACTGACAAAAGAACATGTGATGGGCGTAAACTTGCAAACTTTCAATTTCCAACTGATTCTTCAGGATAATAAAAAAACAATTTAAAAACAGCATAAGCTTCAATAGTTCACGTGCAATTGATGTTTTTGCAGTTTTTTCTTGTTCTTTAATCTCACCACAATGGTGCCGAACGGATATATCATCACGCTGAGTAATTTAACAAAGAACCAATTTTACAGTTAAAGCATCTAATGCATTTTGGCAGCATGTTTCTGGACTAGGGGTTTCATTCAATTTTGTTAAAAGTTTTTGCAACTTTCCGATCCTTTCTGGGTGATTTTGGTAGTGCTGATTCGGCTCTCTTAACAGCTTTTCCAAGAGTGCTTGAAGATTTGTAAGAGGGTGATCGCAACAGCTACAGATTTTGATTCTGCTACTTTTTTCTGCTCTCTCCTTCCAATGCCTTCTTTCTCGTTGAGGCTCCAATTTAGCAAGTTGTTTTTCTTTTTCTCTTTTTTTGAATCTTTTTTTTCTTTAAAAACTTTTTCTCCAAATTTTTCTAACTCCTTTCACGATATTTCCTTTGACGTTAAGCATGAGTAAGAGACACCCTTGAAAGATTAAAAATAGCAACACAATAGTTATGGAGATGTCACAATATTACATCCAAGGCCCAATGAAGTACGACTATCCTTTACAGAGAGGCTCTATGTAGGTCAACGAAGAACCTCATAACTGAGCAAATGTTGCCTATCCAAAACATACCTATATTTTGTAGTTTTTTGTAGAAAACCAAAGAAAGTTAACTGCACAATAATCTGCCTCAATTAAAGTTGATAAAAACTAAATTGTAGTTTCAGTAAGCAGTTTTTGAATATTGTAGAAATTTTGTTAAAAAATTGTTCACACCGTGACGTCACGGCGTGACATAAAAAGATTCTTAAAATAATTTGAGCTAATTATTTTTTTAAACATGTTAGTATTTATTTAGATATTAGATAGAGTTCTCATTGCGCTGGAATTTTGAAATCCTAAATTTTATTGGTTGTCTTAGAAATAAAACTATTGGTACCCTAATTGTCACAGCGTGACATGTCACAGCGTAACAGCATGGTAATAACGTTTGATTAAAATAAATGGTTTTCTAAATTCGTATTGGCAATAAGTATGTTTTTATCATAAATAGCAATCATTAGTGCAGCTAAAAACCTCATTGCAATGAGCAAGACAGTTTTTGAACTTTTTGTAGCTCCATTGAACTTCGGCGATTAAAAAATGATTTAAATTATCACAAAACACCTATTTTTACCTTCTGTTTCAGCCCATATAATTTTTTATGATAGCGGCATACTATAACAAACTATATATTTTATGAAAGAGGAAAAGTAGGATCTTTCTACTGATATATAGTACTATGTATATTGGCTTCATTTAATTTTTTCATTTTTTGTGAGACAGTAGTGGAATTGCTCTATATATATATATATATATATATATATATATATATATATATATATATATATATATATATATATATATATATATATATATATATATATATATATATATATATATATATATATATATATATATAAGTATATACATATTTGTATTTATATATATATTTTTTTAGAAAATGTTTGAAGAGTGAAGATACTAAAAACCTTGGTATTATGCAAGCCGAAGCGATTTAATTAATTCAATCAATAAAAACAGCATGTAAAATCGCAATAGAAAAAATAATGTTTTCAATATTTATTTTCAATGTATTTATTAACAGCATTTATTTTAAAATAAAATCATTTTGCAACGCGTTTTTTAATTTTATCAAATTTCGTTACAATGGTTTATGGTAAATCCCACATAGGTTATAGGTGGAAAACATCACATGTAAAAGATTAGAAATGCCACACATTTTGAATCCCAAATGGAATAAGCAGCAAATACTAGATTAAGTTAGGCTCCTCTAAATTTTCAGAAGCAATTTTAATTTTAAATTCTGTTTAAAAAGTAACAATTAAAGGAATTTTAAAAACTATCGTAGAGCATTTGGACTTTTGCTTGTTCTAGTATTGACTAACTTTTATACCATTTGGATTAAAATATCATGTGGCATTTAAGATCTATGACATATTCCACCTATATCCCATGTAGGATTTACTATATGGAATCCATGGGATTTACCATATGAAACCCACATGGGACAAAATAATAATCCCCACATCGGTTACATATGGAAAAAATCCACGCATCTTGGTGCGCTTTTTCACTGGGCTCTTGATAAGTAGAGAGCACCATAATTTTTAGTGAAAAAAACGGGCTTTTAAAGAAATAATTGAGTTTAAACACTTTGGTAATAAATCTAGCTCTTTGATCTATGATGATAAAAATTTTAGATGCTTTGTAGTTTTATTGAAACTGATTTTGAGCTGAGCGAAATCGCATTAGAAGTTCGATTAATAAAAACTATTATTTCTGCATATATTTAAAGAAATGTTTTTGTTTTTTTCACAAGCGGAAACAGTTTTAAACATAAAAGTTCATTTTATTTCATTTTATTTAATAAAATAATAAATTTTCCACCAAGTAAAAGATAGTCAAAGAATTTTTTAATGTAAATTTTACTGACTCGCCTTAACTACACTGAGCTAAATTATAAGTGTTCATGAAAATCTCCTCTTTTTTAATGAGACATTAAATATATACAATAGGAAATATTCAATTACATCATAAACTTATTTAACCCCCTGAGAACTTATGTCATCAAGGCTCAGAGCTCTTTTTGATTGTATTGTTTTAAATGCGTTTCGAAGCTAATCAGAAGATAAGCCAAACTCGACCATTACAAAATCTACTTCTTTTAAATATGATTTAAATGTTTTTTTTACTTTAAGTTATTTTATCAGCTAGTGTCTTTTTGATGTTTATAAAATAGTTGTTAAAGCTTTCGGCAATATTTTTTTTTGATCATTATTAACAATGTTTTTGTTATTGGTATTTCAGATGTTTTGGCAGGATATTACCTCAATCATGCTTTTCATATTACTTCTTTGTGATTTTATTATTACCACTATTATTTTGTAAAAAATTTGAATAATAATTTTAATTAGCTTGTTTCTTAAGTTTTTCAAAAAGGTTTTTTTTATAACTTTTATATTTTTTTTTCATTTTTGTAAGTTTTTTTTTAAAGATTTTTCGTAGATTTTTTTCTTGGAAGATTTGATGAGGCCGCTGCGAAATCCATGGGCTTTGTAGATTTTTGAGCTTGACTCTTTTTTTCTTGCTTTGGAAATGTTTTTTCATAAGTATTACTGAACTCGCAGATATAATGTTTATAAGCTTTATTTGCGTCTTTTTGTAGATGATAGACTGTTCCCAGTTTATTCACAATAAGTGACCCACAAAATATTTTAATACTATCTTTATTTATTTCCCTTTTTTACATTTATTGTTTTGTTTGGTATCTTATCAGATTTTTCTTGCCATATTAAATTAGAAACAAAACAGATTGGGAAATCATCACTTACATCGGTTTTTATGATATCACTTTCAGTGTTATATTTTGAAAAATTATTAGTCAATAAATATTGTCAATGAGTGTTTCAGTTTGATGAGTAACACGAGTCAGTTAATTAATGGTAATATACTATGTTGATAAGAATATTTATAAAACGTTTAACTTTATAATCAGTTTTTATGTCTAAAGGTTTATATTGAAGTCCACCATTAAGTATAGTTGTTTATTTCTTACAGTTTCTAAATACTGTTCTAAATATTTTTCAAACAATTTTATACTACCACTTCATAGTGTATCATATTGAGATTAAAAAAACTTTGTGTACGTTTTTCTTATTACTAATCGGTTCTAAGATTAATGACTTACATTTCACTACCAATCCTAAGATTTTTTTAAATTGCAGTGCATTGAGGATAAAAAAAAAATATACCACCGCATACCTTCTCATTTTGATTTGTACCCTGCCCAATTGAAGATTCGAATGATTGGAATCTTCATCTTGACACCAAGTTTCTATAAGGCATGTTACCTTTAATTCATAGTTTATGTTATGTAAAATAAACCCAAAATTTTCAAATTTTTTTTTCAGAGTTCTAATGTTAAAAGTTAATGAAGAAAATAATAGCTGCGTTAAACCTATATAACGAGATACTTCCTCAACATTAAAGTAACGAGACTAATATCAATATCCTCAAAAAAATTTATTTCAGGATCATTATTTTTATTCAAAAGTAGTTTTTTTCTTATTTATTTTTATTCGAAAGTAGTTTTATTCTTATTAAAGTAATTTTTCTTATCAAAAATCTCAAAAGTTTTTGTTTTAATTATTTTATCAGTCATTTTTGTTATATCTCTTTTTCTCAATCTATGATAATAAAAATAAATATTTTTACTTAATTATATTTTTCTCGGTAGATACGTTTTTTAGTTTAATTATTTTATCGTACCTTATTCTGACATTTTCTCTTTTTTCTCTTCTTTGTTTTGCCTCAATAAATCATATTTTCATAATGCTCAGGTCTGCTTTCGCAAGTTGTTTTCCAAAAAAATTAATTTACAGGTCTTTTAAAAACTTTTCAAGTGTTATATTTTCTGAAACAATAAAAAATAAATTGAGATTTTGCGAGTGGCATTAGCAAGATAACGCTATCTTTTTCAACTATTTAAATCTATATGCTCCATTGAAAACTAAAAAACTTAAGAAGTAACGATAAGCCATTTATGACTAAGAATTTCAAAAAAAGCTACTATGCTTCGCTCAAAATTAAAAAAAAATTCCAGATTGAAAAATCAGACATTAGGCCGAGTCGAATAAAAATCAGCAATTGCTTTTACTCAGTAATTGGTCAGCTTTACGAGAGAATACAAACTTCAGCAATTTTATTTAAGTTTTTATTCATGTAAAGCTGAGCAATTACTGAGTAAACTTTTTCAATTAACTTTACGTGAATAAAAATTTGAGCAAAACTGGTGAAGTTTTTATTCACGTAAAGCTGACCAATTACTGAGTGAAAGCAATTGTTCATTTTTATTAACCCAGCCTTTTGTCTTTTTATAGGAAACAAAGAAACTACGTTGTGAACTTGAATAAAAGATATTTTAGTAGGACAAATTTATTTCAGCCCACTACAAGTGTCTCCTGGAAGGTATGCAAGCCTTTTCTTTCTAATAAATCTGGTAAATCAAACGATTAACAGTTGGTTGAACATGGGAAACTATATCGGGTAACTTCAAGTTTCAAACATTTTCAACTTATATTACACAAACGTTGCATCCTTCTCCTTCCAATGTATATGTGTCTGATGAATTACTATTATAATATATGCAAGCCATCCCAGTATTATAAACATTAAAAACAAATCCAAATTGTATCTTCAAAATTTTAAATTTCATCAAATTACTTCCGAGGACTATAACAAAAATTATTTATTCTTTTAATAGAGTAAAAAGAAAACTAGTGGAGATATTCCAACGTTTATGTTAAAAACTTATGTCATGGATTTTAGAGAAAGCCTCACTTCTTGTATAAATAATTGCAAATCCCCAAGGCGAGTTCCCGTCCTTCTTAAAAACAACCGATGTCATACCATGTTTTTAAAAAAAATGACCCTACTGATAAGTGTAGATTTTCCACCTAATAAATATTCTGTCAGCTCTCTCAAAAGGATTTGAAATCGTTATTTACAAGCAAATCAGGTTTTTATAGAGCCAAACCTTAACAAATTACTGTGTGGGTTTTGGAAAAATATGGCACAGCACGCACTTTTTAATTTAGTTAATTAGTGGCAAAAATGCTTGGCGCTATGCTTATGGATTTATCAAAGGCATATGATTTAATTCCACATGATTTGCTTATAGATAAGTTAGAAGGCTATAGGTTTTCCTACAATGGGCTCAAACTATTATTATCTTACCTTTCTGCTCAAAACAGAGGGTAAGACTTGGATCGCCATTTTCTGAATACTTAGATATGGAATCTGGTGTACCTCAAGGCTAACCGTCTTTCATATTTTTATCAACGATTTTATCTTATTTATAAAAGACTCTGAAATCTGCAAAAATGCTGATAACAACACTCTCTCTGTGTGTGACAACAACCTAGAGAGAGAGTATTATAACTTCCCGGGTTACAATTGATAAGGATTTGAAACTTGATCATCCTGTTAAAAGTCTGTGTGGAAAAGCGAAACAGTAAATGCTTTGCTCTCTCACAAATAAGGAGCTTCTTATCGGTCATTGCTTTATACTGTCAAAATTTTCATATATTTCATTTGGATGTTTTGTCCAAAGTATAATAATAACCTAATTAATAAAATTCATCAAAAAGGACTTCGCATTGTCTATAAAAGATTTGATCTCCCATTAGAAAAAGTTCAAAAAATCAAAGAGACCCAAATTATCCACCTTAGAAACTTAAGGTTATAATTAACTGAAGTTTTTAAATCTATAAATGGTTTAAATCCAGAATTTATGTTATATCTTTTATCAAAAATTCCCTGCCGTTAAGTCTTCGCTGTAGTAAAAAATAAGTACTCCCACCCATAGTCTCTAAACTTAAGTTCAAAAATAGTAACTTATGTAGTGAATTCCCTCGACAATGAAACTATGTCAATAAATTGTTTAAAGATGTTCAAAAAAAAAGTATTTTAGCATGGTATCAAAAATCTTGTTTTTGTAAAATCTGTCAAAAATAATTTTTTTATTTTTTATATTTTACGTCAAAAAACAACCAATTTTTTGTATTTTATTGACATTTATATTATTTACTACGTAAATTATAAAAAATTTTTTTTTGCAACTCACTCTGTATATTTTGTTTTTATTGTGTTATACAGTTTAGTATGTTGATTTTAATTAGTGTTTATAAAACTATAAGATAAACAATCAACTGAAAATAAAGTTTTAAATAAATAAATAAATAAACAATTTCTTCCTTATAATTGCTGTCTCTCGAGAATTATCTTCATTGATGTAGATGTTTAGTCCCTGAGCTTCGTTTAGAATTTTGACTTTTATCTTTATATCTTAGTAGTTTCCTTATTATAGTTCTCGGTCACCCTTCTTTTTGTAACCTGTGCCGTGAGCTCTATCAATTTCAACTTCATTGCTCCTAAAGTATTAAAGAATAGTTTTACAACTTTATTTTCGGTCTCATCCCAGGTTTAATTGTTTCGGTCATACCTTCTATTCTAAGGTTATTTCGTCTCATTGATATATATTATTTTTCTTTGCTAATATTTTTCACTGGGCTTTCGTTTTCAAAGTTATTACATGCGGTTTTAATTTTTTGATCGATTAAATGTTCGTGAAAGTTAGACTATCTTTTACTTGTCATCATTACTTTTCTAATTTGTTTATTTTGTTTATACTTTTCACAGATTTGTTTTCGTCCATTAATCAATCATTTAGTATTTTTAAATTGAAGCTTAAAAATTCAACTAAGTTTTTTTTTGTTGTTCACGTAGATTTAGTTTCTTTTTTGTATTCGCTGAAAATTTCTATTCAGTCGTGTGACGTCACTCCGCATTAAAAGTATCGTTTTAAAACAAACCGTCTTGAATTGGGGAAAACAAACTAAAAAATCAAACGCGGTTTGTTGATATTTTTTCTTTTAAAGCACATTAGCTATTTTAAACTATGCTTTGTTTGCTAAGAGCCATGATGTAATGATTAATTTTTGCCGAGCTGTTTTGGCAGGATTTACCAAGGCTGAGCATCAACATTTCAATAAAATAAAATATTTTTAATCTAAAATAATTCTATAGTATTTTTTATTCAGAATATAACTGACAAAAAATAAGCACTACGAGTATACTCGTACTTTGGCAATGGAGAGAAACTTTTTCTCCAGTGCCGAATTACGAGTTTACTCGTAACACTGTAACGAGTATAACTCATTGCGGTGACTACACCTTATCAAGATGTAATTGAGAACTTAAAAGTTGTAAATAAGAAATGTAAGATGTAATTTGAGAACATAGAAGATGTAATTAAAATACGTTAGATGTAATTCAGAAGATGAAAGTTGTAAATAAGAAGTGGTAAGATATAATTGAGAAGATAAAAGTTGTAATTGAAAAATGTTTATATATAGATTACACTGATAAACAAATAAAATTTTATTGTGCAAATCTTGTTAACTAGGTGATTTTTTACAACAAATTAAATATGCTGATTTCAAATGTGCAAATCAATTTTCACCATCACGTCAAGTTGTAAAGATATTTGGGTTCAAATCTTTAGTATTTAAGGTAAAGTCCCTGATATTGTCAAAAAAAAATTACTCAAAAGTATGTCAACCTGGGTCTCAAAAGAGAAACATATTTCATAGAGATTTTAGAAAAAATAAATATTTTTACTTAAAATTTATTGACAAAAAAAATTATGTGAAAAAATGCTTAAGACTTTAAAAAAAAATTTTAACAAAATGTTTCTCAGCAATAATACAAAAAGTACTTATTTTTATTACAAACAAATACCATTTTTAAAATCTCTATGAAAATACGCTTCTTTTGAGACCCATAACTTTTTTTTTCGACAATATTAGGGACTTTACCTTAAATACTAAAGATTTGAACCCAAATCTGTTACAAACTTGACGTGATGGTGAAAAATGGTTTGCATATTTGAAATCAGCATATTCAATTTGTTTTAAAAAACCACCTAGTGTCAACAAGATGTGCACAAAAAAATTTTATTTGTTTATTAGTGTTTTTAGAAAGAAGTTATTTGTATTTTTAATTTTATTGCCTTAGTTACCTTTGTAATATTAGGTTAATCCTAATTTGGCCAAGGTGGCCATATGGGTTGCTTTTCAATAAATAAAAATATATCATCATTAAAATAAAAAAGTGGTTAAAAAGGGATTTGTGGTTGGCGGTAACTCCATATCTTCCAAGGAAATTTAAATTTCCGCTAGACCCAATTGTATGCTGTCTTATCTTGACACCTAGAGTTTGTGCCAAGTCGCGAAAATGACAATTGAGTCGTCATTTTGCTCACACCGTCGATAATAACTCATTCAATGAAGATAAAACGTAATGTTTTATTCAACTTATTCGGTAGTATGTATTTCATGTAGAGGCTGTGCGTTCTGCAAAAGTGGATGTAAACAAATTTCATGAAATAAATGCGCGAAAAAATATAATAACAGACTTCTGTTCATAGTGTATTGAAAAATAACACAATGACCTTTCAATTCCATTACTGTATTTACTCTATATTACAGTTATACAAATGCTAAATTTGATATTACTAACTTATTAAAATGCGTCTACAAGAAGATTTTTTATAATGACCTTTAGGCTTACATTGTGAACTTGCGATTACAAATAATGTATTCTCATTTCCATATTACGATTTTTTAATTAGAACTTTTGTTTTTGCCAAATTGCATATTGCGATTTCTTATGTTTGGGTTTCTCAATTACATCTAAAATTTCTTAATTACATAATGTGACTTCAAAATTACATGTTGTATTTCTCAATTGCATCTTACTTTTCTTAATTGCAACTTTCAAGTTCTCAATTACATCTTGAAAATGTATAGTAATGTAGCTTATTTGATGCAATATTATTATAAATAGTGTTTCATTTTTTTTGCACATGCACATCACATTGGGAGTTATCATGATTATAAAGATAATATATAATTTGTTTTCTTAATTCTAAATTGTTGTGTTTTTTAGACTAGAAGCTAAAATATATTTGATAACTACATTTTCTGCATGTTATTAAAAAATGTGAAAAATTAGATTTACACAAACATTTACAAAATGTTATTTAATATATTAAAGGCTAGTGTGCCCTTCAAATTTTTTTACACAGTATACTAATTAATGTGTTTTATAGATAAGTAATTTCTTTTTTTTCATAAATAGATAATTACAAACTTATCTATCTCATACTAGCTCAACACAGATATTCCACAATTTGATGCACACATATGATTATGAAAGATTGTGAGGATAGTGAAGATGATGATATTGAAGATTCGGAATCATTTTTCGCTTATACTACTACGTCTTCGAGCTTAGTATCAGAATCAGGTTCCGAAGATAATAACACTGAAGATAGTGATGGCAAATAGTTTACAAACGTTCATCTAGCAGCCACTGCAGAAGATTTTTTAATTCCGCCGAAAAGAGCTCGAACAACGGGTGGTCTTGCTTATAGACAAAATCAAAACAAAGCTCAACAGCTAGATCTTATAAGTAATATTTTGCCTGACAAAACAACTTCTGAAACAATCCATCTAGAAATTCAAACCAATGGAAAGATGAGCCGAATATTGTAAAACAAATTCAATTTACTACCGATCCTGGTTTGAAGATAAACATGGAGAGCAAGAAACCATTAAATTTCTTTAGACTATTTGTTACAGAGAGCTTATAATAATGCTATTGGCAGTTGAAATTAATTGCTACGCAACGCAAAAATAAATAGGCCGCGCCCACTCAGAAGAAGTTCACGTTTTAAAGATTGGAAACCAATAAATTCGGAAAAAGATATGCGGCAGTTTCTTGGAGTTCTTCTTCATATGGGGTGTGTCAAAATACCATCTTTAGAACACTATTAGTAAGAACAGTACTTATCAAGTTTTCTTATTTTCTAGAATAATGCCACGAAATAAATACCAACTAATGCTACGGTTTTCACATTTTCTCAACAATGAAGATTCAGGTAGTAAACGCTTGTGTAAAATTATTGGACTTCTCGATCACTTAAATAATACAATGGGCAATATCTACTGTCCTAATAAGAATATATCAATCGATGAGTCAATGATGCTTTGGAAGGGACGCCTTGTAGTATGTGAAAAATAAAAGACATAAGTATTGTATCAAGTTCTATGAGCTTTGCGAATCAGATAGTATTGTCTGAAAAATTAAAAATCTACTCTGGCGAGACAACTCTCAGTAAACATTTGTTGGGTCAAACGGGAGCCATTGTTTTAGACTTAATGGAAAAATTAATGAAAAGAATATCACCCGTCCACCGATAACTTTTACAATTCCTTTGAGTTAACAAAGCAGTAAAACAACAAACATATACTTGTGGTACTTTAAGAACTGACCGAAAGTCAAATTTAAAAGAATGTACCAAGAAGAAGAGACGTTATAAGCAGAAGCAGAGAGGGTGTTGTGGTTGCTAAAATGGAAAGACAAAGAAGTATGCTAATGATTAGCAATTTGCATTCGTTGCAAATGATTGAAGTGACAAACAGGAGAGGAGAGAAGAAAATGAAAGCCAATATTATTAAAGATTACTATCGATTTATCCAGGAGTAGATAGGGCGGAACAAATGGTATCATGTTATGATTGCCTAAGAAAGACAAGTAAATAGTAAAAAAAAGTAACACTCTCTTTGATACTTTTTTGCTTAATGCTTACTGTCTAAACAGTAAATATCAACTAGTAAAAAAATTTCCTCGCTTAAGTTTCCAAGAGAATTAATTGTTACAGATTTATTAGGTAAACATTTAAATGAAAGTGTGCCTCGAATCATCAATTTTAGCTTCACCTCTTGTCTTCGATACCACCAGATGAAAAGAAAAAATTCCCAACAAAATCATGTAGAGCCTGCTCTAAAATCAAAAAGGAAAGAAACACGATATGAATGTCCTGTGAAAGAGACCCCGTTATGTATTGGCGAATCTTTTAGAATGTATCATTCAAAAGAATGGTTACACTTTAATTTTCATGCAATAAAATTAATGCATTATCAATATTTCGCTTTTTATCTGTTAAGCTATTTTTGTCTCATTTTATCGGCATTTAAATTAGGTTCCTTGGATTTTTAAAATAAAAACTTGAATGTAATATTTTCTGAAATCAAATGTGAAGCGAAGGAAAAAAAAAACTGAGTAAGAATCAGTCTTGCATGATTTGAATTAAGTTAGTATAACTACGAGTTTACTCGTAGTTGGCAAACTGTGTACAAGTATTCTCATAATTGGCAAATATCAAAGTCCCGCAAACTACGAGTATACTCGTAGTTGGCAAATAAATGATCCAACTTACTACTACGAGTATACTCGTAGTTGGCGGCGAAACATATTAAATCCTAAAAAGTTGTTAAGCAGTAGGTTTTACTAACAAAATATAATCAAAATTAAAACTGCGGCCGTGGCGCAGTCGTTAGAGCGCTTGCTTTATAAGCAGGAGATGCCGGTTCGAACCGAACTATTGGACATATTTTCGCCTCACAGTAAGGAAGGAAGCGTAAACTTCATGGTTACATCAGCTTCCGGTGCTCTGGAAAAGACCATGAGTTTCAGCATTCTAAAAATAAAACAAACCTAAGTCTTCCTAGAGATGAAGTTATTAAAAGAAAGTGGTTGAATACAATAAATCGTGCTCTGATCGTAGTACATGCAGGAAGCAATGGACTCATAAAATCTTGTAATGTTTATGTTTGATCCGCGCACTTTATTACTGGTGAGGTACTTATAATATAATTTAGTACTGGTTAATAAATGTCAAAATATCAGTACCTATTTATACCCTAAAATAACGAAAATAATATGTAGAAGCAATGTAAGGCATCATTTTATTTAAACAGAGATCTAAAAGTATGTAAAAATAAAGTAAATTCACCATATTTTGCAACATCTTATTCGTGTTTCTTTGATTAACTTTTAAAGAAGTTGTGCATAAAGTTATTATTAAATAACGCTTTCTTAACTTTCGGTATAAGAAAGATTAGTTTTGCTTGCAAATCGAATATGGTTATTTTTGATTTCGCGATATAGTCACGTGATTCCGACTGGATGGATCAACATTTTCTTTATGTCTGATTTTGTTACTGCCATGATAATCTTTTTATGTTACGTAATGAAGAATTATGATGAAAAAATATTAACGGTCACTTATCAAGAATAAAGCATGAAAATGTGATGTATCTTATTAACGCAAATTTTAGAAGTAAAACAAGATTAGATGTGTTTTTTCCGTGATGTGTTTTATATATATATATATATACACACACACACACACACACACATATATATATATATATATATATATATATATATATATATATATATACATACATATACATATATATATATATATATATATATATATATATATATATATATATATATATATATATATATATATATATATATATATATATATATTCTATGTATATAAATTATGTATATATATATATATATATAAACAGTATTGGGCAAAACATTTGCAACCAACATCGAACAATGCTTGAAAGTGTTCCTAATTTTACATGCCTTAAAAACAAAACGAACTATACTACCACAGCAAACTGATTTTAGGAGTCTGGAGTCATACCATGCCATGACATGAGCAATAGACAGGTGAGGACGGCGCACAGGCAGAATTTCATTGACAAGTGCCATTTTGCAGCAATACAAGTGCAAGTTTTTGGTTTGTTTCATTTTCTTAAGTCTGGCCGTCTCAACGTCACGGAAGTTTTTTATTAATTAAAGGAAGTATCCAGAAGTTTCCAGAAGCATGCAGAAGCTTCCAGAAGTTTCCAGAAGCATCTGGAAGCATCCAGTAGCATCCAGAAGTATTCAGAAATTTCAGAAGCATCCAGCATCCAGAAGTTTCCAGGAACGAAGCATCTAGAATCTTCCAAAACAAGTTCACACAGACTCATTTTACTATAAGAGCCATGTAAATCGACATATAATTCAGTCAGTATATGGAAGTCAATCGTCCGTATTATCAAGACAGTTTATCGAAGTGAGTTTTATCAAAGTGTTTTATCGAAGAACATCAATACAAGAAGTGAAATACAACAGAGTCCTTTCGTACATCAATACAGTCCACATACAACCAAGACGTTGTGTTCCACGGCATTTATTGTATCATCACAACGTAACACGGTAAGCTTTGAGAAGCGTGGTTATTTATTTTTATTTTTTTTATGACTTGGGAATTGCAAAAATGGCGCCCAAAAGTCTTGGGTTGGAACTAAGAAAAGAAAATTACTGGCGATTACGTAAGTGGAATGTCACAAAAAGTATTTGTGATAAATATCGCGTGAAAAAATCGAGTATCAAGACTATGTTCCAAATATCGTATACGGGAAGTTGGCAGATAACAAAGGTGGAAGACCGCGTTCACCACTTCTAGAGAGGATTGTCGTTGTCAGATCCACTCAAGAACGATCCCTGGATATCATCGGTCGAGATCAAAAAAGCAATTAGAGCTGCCTGCATCGGAGCCGAACAATCAGACGACGTGCTGTTGAAGCCGGATTGTTTTCTTGACGCCCTGCAAAGAGAAACAGCTGATTTCACTAAAAAACCAGAAGAAAAGACTCCTATTTGCTATATCTCATATTGACTGGAATGTGCAGAAAATATACTGTTGATCATAAATGAAGTTCCAACATCATTGGGAGCGATGGCATTTGTCATGTACGTCGACCGGCCGGAAAACGCCTCGACTTACGTTACTGTCATAAGACCGTCAAGCATGGTGGCAATGTAATCGTCTGGAGGTGTTTTTCTGCTAACGGTCTAGGTCCAATACATCGAAACTGGAATAATGAACCATTTTTCATTTAAAAAAATATCCTGAAAGATGTTATGTTACCTCATGCTGAATGGAATATGCCAATAAAATGGGTCTTTCAGCAAGACAACGATCCAAAACACACTGCAAAAGTAGTCAAGCAGTGGTTTCAAGACAACCACTTATCGGTGATGGATTGGCCGCCTCAATCTCCGGATCTCAACGCCATCGAGAACCTGTGGGAGATCGTCAACCGCAGAATTAATCGTGAAGGTGTTCGCAATAAGGATCAACTGTTTGAACAAATCCAAAAGGCCTGGGCAGCGATTCCACAAAGTTTCATTGATCACCTGATCGAATCTATCCTCGAAGATCAACAAGTGATCAACAATGCAGTGATCAAAACAAAGGATTCGCCACGAAATATTGATAAGCGAAATACATTTTGGTCAACATTTTGTCGAGTTGCACTTGTTTTGTCCAGAAGGAAATCAACTTTTTTTTAATACTTTTGAATAATTTATTAATTTTCGTGTACAAATAATGAACTTTGTGATGAATAAAACTTGGAAATTTGTGTCTAAACAGTTACATAGTTATTTCTCTAAATTGAAAAAATGCAGCACTTTTATATAAAGAAACTAAATTAGCATTATTTGGTTGCACTCGTTTTGTCCGATACTGTATATAATATATATATATATATATATATATATATATATATATATATATATATATATATATATATATATATATATATATATATATATATATATATAAATATAGGGTAGATTAGGGTAATATGAGCACCGTAAGCAAAAATTAGATTATTTTTCAAAATAATTATACTGGATACAAAATTTTGATGAATAAACAATATTCAGGGATCTCTACCTATGATTCAATTAGATATCGGGAACCCAAAATTTTTTCTTAAAAACACAGAGATTTTAAAAAAATAGATAAAGAGCTCATATTATTCAGACCAATTGGTAATATGAGCACTTTAATTTAGCTCTAAAAAAAAAAGTTAATTAAAAAAAAATACTCACCTGACAATTAGAACTAATTTTTGGAATATAATGATACGTTATTAACAAAACTTATAATTAAAAGATCAAATTTTAAGCCACTTTTTGTTGAAACAATACTACTATGTTTGCTGAATTAAAAAAAAATAAAAAAATAAAAAAAAATGGTTCGTTAATCTTTGAAATTTATTAACTCAAACCTTTGAACGATAAAAACTAAATTTTTTGAATTTAAGTTACAGAAAAATATTTAGTATTGTTAAAATATTAAAATTTTTTTGCCATGTTTTGTTTTTTTATTCAAAAAGCAATTAAAGTCACTGCTATTTTAGGACTGAACAAGGTAATTTCAATGAAAAACACTGGGTTATTTGAGCAAGCTGATATTACGCAAAAATGACATCTTTAAATAAAGTCAAAACAAAATGTTTATGCATTGTTTTTTTCAAACAAAAATGGATTGAACTTAGCTAAAATATTTTCCATTATGAAAAAATTAATTTTATTATTTTATTACAAAAATTTTGCGCCGTATACGTGATCATATTTTTTTAACAACGCAAAAAAATTTAACGGTTTTAATTAGATGATATCCGCTAATTACTGCATGTAAATTTACACTAATTGTACTGATTCCTGTTATCATCACATAAGGTCAATTCAAAAAACACAAAGCAACTTTAACTTCACTTGCTTACATCTAATAAATCTTGAGTATATTACCAAGGTGCTCATATGAGCATATATGTATATATATATATATATATATATATATATATATATATATATATATATATATATATATATATATATATATATATATATATATATATATATATATATATATATATATATATATATATATATATATATATATATATATATATATATATATATATATACTCTTGCATGGTCGTCTTTAAGTTTTTATCATAAAATTCTCAGCTAGGTGTTTTTTAAGTTTAAAGACCAAAAAAAGTTTTTTTCTATAATTCTTTGATAGACTGCCTGCCCAAACCAAATCATCACGGCTATGTGTCAGTCAATGTAGCAGCACTCCGTTGCAAGTCAGGCTCATGGTCGATGTAGCAACGCTCCGCGCATGTTAACAGTTAAAAAATAAAAAATAAAAACATTCAGAATGTTTTTATTTTATCCAAATTTTTATTTATTCTAAAAAATTGAATAAGGTTACAATTTACCCCGAAACAGCTGGGTATCAGACATATTATTATGTCGCCGTTCATACGACTAAAAACAATAAAATTAACGCTTACATTTAAGTAAATATATTTTATAATTGTTAAACTGATATAGAGTTTACCAGTCAAGAGCTTCTTTAACTAATGTAAATGTATTACGCAGATAATACAAGTACGTCGCAAAGTTTAGAAAAAGAGTTTGCAATGTGTTTTCGTGATCGGCAAGCTCATTTATTTTGCCTTCATAACTTAATTTTGTTGCAATCTTGTTGCTAATCGTAACTTTAAATATATAAATATATTGAGTAAATATATAAATATATTGTATAATGCGTACGGAAGGTGAATTTGGGCATGTACAACTTCCACATTAACTACATTAAAAAAATACGAAAAATTTTTTAAGTTATGTTTATCGGCCATAACCTTGTATTAACCCAATTTTTTTGTCTGAAAAATTCATTAATTGAAAAAAGGCTTTTAAAAAAAAAAAATTGTTTCTTTACTTAATTAAAATCTAATGTTAAAACGGAGGGAGAAAAAAAAACAATTAACAAAATGGCAGTTATTTTTAATTTCTTTGTCAAGAATACTGAATACTAAACAGTGGAAAAATACACAAAATTTATACATATATATATATATATATATATATATATATATATATATATATATATATATATATATTATATATAATTAATATATATATTATATATATATATATATTTATATATATAATATATATATATTAATTATATATAATATATAAATATATATATATATATATATATATATATATATATATATATATATATATATATATATTCGTATTATATTATATATATAATACATAATAATTTATTTATGAATTACTAAGTGCGAGGTAGTTGCAAAATTGGCACAAGTGAGACATAAGTGCAAATTGCATAAGTGCGCGATAAAATTAGAGTACAAGTGCGAATTCGGCATAAGTGCGCCAAAAGAATTTAAAAACATTGGCATAAGTGCAAGCTGTTATAAATGCAAAATGAAAAACTGGCATAAGTGCGAATTGGCATAGGTGCATCAAATAAAAATGCAAATTTTAACGGGACGACTTGATTTAGCGCGAATTTTATAAGTGCAAACTGGCATAAGTGCAAACTGGCATAAGTGGGAACTCGCATAAATGCAAAATAGCATAAGCGCGCCGAATAAATTTACAAACATCGGCACAGGTGCGAATTGGCATAAGTGCAAACTGGTATAAGTGCGAAGCAGTTACAAAAACTGGCGTAAGTGCGAATCGGCATAATTGAGAACTGGCATAAGTGCGCCGAATAAATTTTCAAAAATTGGTGCAAACTGGCATAAGTGCGAAGTGACATAGTGCGAAATGCTATTTGCACTTATGCCAATGTTTGTAAATTCTTTTGGCGCACTTGTAGTAGACTTGCACTTATGCCAGTTTTGCGCACCTAAGCATTCGCACTTATGAAAGTTTGCACTTATGAAATTCGCGTATTCAGTTTTTATATTTATAAAATTATTAAATATTCAATTATGTGTGTACATATATATATATATATATATATATATATATATATATATATATATATATATATATATATATATATATATATATATATATATATGTGTGTGTGTGTCTGTGTGTGTGTATGTGGGTAATCTTATAGAGGACATATATCAGCTATTGCTTCTTCATATGAATACAAAGTTGTATATGTAAACTGCTTTTTCAAATTTTTTTAAGATTTACAAACTTTTGATGATTTCCGGGATATATTCAATAAAAAGGAACAATAGATGGAGCATATCCTACAACAAGTCCTAAGGGAGAAAATGTAGAATTGTATCATAATAGGTAAGGATTTTTTTTTGAACAGCCTAGTGATTAAAGTTCTTCAAAAGAAATTTTTTCTGCTGTATTCAATAAACTAGATGTGTTCAAGGATCAGGATACTTTACCAACTCAGCCATTAACTAGGTTTTAGCGTCCATATTATAGGGGATAACATCTCATGTTATGCACGCAGGAGTGACAATGGAATATCGTTTTGGAATTTGTTTGCAATATCCCTTTAAAAAAAAAACCAACAAATTTTATAGTCATTATTATATCTTGATTCACTTTAGACGTCATCTTTCCGTAAAATAATATTTAGGTATACGATTAAATGTAAAATTATAATGAGGAAAATGGTTCCAAAGCAATCTAAGAGAGGTTTTGTAGGAGAAATTAAAATAGTGACTCGATTCTTTTTATAATCATTAAACTTATCAAAGAATAAAAACAATAATAATAAAAAGTTATTCAAGAAAGAAAATCTTTGTTATTCATAGAGTAAAATGAAGAACTCAATCTGAAAAAAAAAATTATCTTGTGAAATAAAAATAATATTTAAAAACACAGAAATGCTCTAACAAAATATTTCTTGAAACTATAAAAACAATGTATTAATATGTAACATTGTCAATGTTTTTTGTAAATTTTTTTTTTAATTTCATAATACTTTTGCTTTTTTTTTGGCTTTTCTGTAAATTGGTACCTCAAGTTTTCTGATAATATCAGAAGACCTTACTTCAAATATGAACTTCAGTGACTCATTCGGTCATTTAATATATAATAATACTGATATTGTAAAATGCTATATGTAAAGAGCAGAAAAAAAGTAAGTTTGTTTTGTATAAATAGTTGTATCCTAAAAATGTACTTTAACCTTGAAGCTAATAATTTGAATTTCTAAAATTGCGTTCCACAAACTTTTAAAATAAAATTAAATGATTTTGCGGCAGTTTTTCCGAAATATTGTGTTTTGTTTAGGATATTCAGACTTTGATTTTCTTTTTTCCTCTCTTTTACTTAAATTTAAAAAATGAGTTCGTTATTTAGCCGAAACTAATCGTATATATTATAAACTTAATAAATGCAAAAAACTTTTGTTCTAATTCATATATTGAACCAAATGGCCCAGACTCTTACTATCACTTCGATGATACAAGAGTACCAAACTGAGGGGCAATTTTTTGCAAACCATCTTTATTTGACATAAGTTTAAACATAATTTTTTGGAGTTTGCTTCGTGTGCAGAGGTTAGCTATCTCAAAGACAATAAAATGCTGGATACACCTCTGATCTACATTGTTTTTGATATCTATTGTTCTATTGCTGATTTGTTAACCGTTGTAACAAAAATAGGTTATGTTGTACATTAGATAAAATCTAACTCGTGTTAACCATTTTACTTGTACTGATTTTATCCTCTATCTCTATAAATATTATATTCGCTATGGTATTGAAAACTATTTGTCATAATTTTAAATAACTTTCTGCTAACTTCCAACGTAATTAGTTCTTGCCGCCTTGTTGGACTTTAATTTTTTTTATTAATAAAAATTTCAACAAGAAAACATCTTGTGTTTAGACATATATGCTTTGCTGATAACCGCATAGCATATATGCTATTTGAATGTTAAGCAGTTGCTATGTCGTAGTTAGAGTCTTGGACTAAGTATAAGGTAACACGAGCATGTTCATTTAAATCCAGTGTTTTTTATTAAGTTACCAAGTTTTAATAAAACTGTAAAGATTAAATTTATTATTTTTGTGACACATTTTTTTGTAAGCTAGTACTTTTTGAATTATAAAACTCAGAAATGTTATTTTTAAATATATAGTTAATTTGCTTTATTTAAAAGGTTTTCCCTTTTAAATACTCTCCGCTATAGGTCGCGAGTTTTCCGAATCCTCCTTCAAATCAACGCCTTTTAAATTTTTCACGCTTGACTTTTCAAGCAATCTTGAAATTTTCAAATTTCGTTTACGCATTTTCTCAACCTTTTATTTGAAGTCAAACTTGACAAAGCCAGAATTCAAAGTTTAAAATCAAACTTTACTCAAGTGCGCTTCTTATATTCCACCCATAACGTATTGAACATTAATCATTAAATCAAATCAAAGGTTTGACAGACTTTTATTTTCAATCATTAGATAGTGGTTTGCGCAACGACTACCGAAGCTATTAAAATTTTTTACAAGTTATGTTATAAATTATTTTTTTATTCATAACTTTAAAACGTAGACAGTATGTATAGTCTTCCTACCGTTTACTAAAAATACTGAACGAAGGTATAAGTATGAGAATGGTCGGTGTAGGATCAACTTTACCAAGACCCATTTTTTATGGGTCCGAATGTAGTTGTAGTGTATATATAGTTTTAAGGTACATCTTTGTTTGCTTATTTTTTAAAGATTTAAACAAACATACATACTAATAAAAAAAAGTTTGCT
>NC_088932.1:53050000-53060000 GCF_038396675.1 Hydra vulgaris | reverse complement strand
TGATCTTGTAAAGTTGAACTTTTTAGAAATGTTTGAGATATTCTAAAGATGAACTGCCCAAACTTTTAAGCTGTTGCAGATATATGAACTTTTTAAAAATGTTTAAGATGTTCTAAAGTTGACATATTGAATCAATTAGAAATCTCGTCGTCGATTGACCATTACAGATTGATACAGTTAATTGTACATGCATTAACTAGCTAATAGGGATTGACAGAGCAAAATGTAGCCATGTATTGATCATGTTGGGACAGATTTAGTAAATGATTAGTTGGGACAAGATTAAGACTGTAATTTTGAAGGATCGTGTGTGTATCATTCTGCCAAATACTTTTTGGATACAAAGACTTAGAGACCTACCTTGCTTTGGCTTAAAAGTGCATACTTCACTGTTGATTTTACTTATTTATTCGTACTTTGCTGTTAATTTCACTTGCTTATTCATTCTTAATTGAGCAAGTTTTTGCTTAAAAGTATATTCATAAGAGCATTGCAAAAATTTTTGAAACATATTTAACAAAGAAATTGCAGACAGCAGTATAACATGTTAATATAAATTTTATTCGTCTAACTTAATTTGCAATAAAGCGATTGTTTTTCTGTAATAGTTTAATCAAGTAAATAGAAGTTGCTTTGGTGTGTTTTCGTGTGAAATACAAATTTGACTTCATTCAAAAAAGAAGTGGCCTAAATAATAGCTATTGCAAAGTGCGAGAAAGTTTCGCAAAAAAAATCCAAAATTATTAAAGCAAATACAAAAGAAATGTCAAAAGTATAGCAATCCATATCAGACGGATTAATAACTTCATTTTCTAGTAATACTATCTGTACCAGAAAATACTACATTTAACGACGCCCACAAACACGAATTGAGATTTTAAAAGTTTGCAGCAACTTCTACACCGAAAATAATAGGATAGACAAGCAGTTTGATAAGTTATTCGGAATTCAAAGTTCTGTTTTTCTATTTATTTGTTTACAGTTGTCGAATAATGCGCAATCGACTTTGAATTAAATTACTCAAACGCTTCATTAATTAGTTGAAAAGGAGGCGGCCATTTCATCAAAGGATTCAGACCATCTAGTAAGGAGAGGGAGGAGGGGGGGGGGTGAAGCCGAACCATTACGGCTAGCCCACAAATCATAAAACGTTTTTAGTTTTCTTTGATTATTAGTCATATGCTTAATCTATTTAACTATTAAATGTGTCGTTATACATTTGTATTCAAACTTTAGAGCGGCACGTTAAAAGTTTATAAGTAAAAGACTTTAAATATTTCCTTTTTTTTCTTTATGCTTTTTTCTTTATATGCACCCAAACATCATTATTAAAACGTTACAATGCATTTTATTTTTATCATTAAATGTTTTTTATTATTATTAATTTTAGTTATTGCTTCATTATTTCACTTTTTATTATTAGTGCTCCTTTAAATATGCCTAAAATTATATTATTATTAATTTTGAGTTAATGTTTCATTATTTATTTTTATTATTAATGTTCTTTAAATACGTTTAAAGAATGCAACATTTTTTAATATTTGAATTCTTTTTCAGACACGAAACAAACATTTTTATATTTATACTTATGTAAAATAAAACGCTTGATAGTATCAACGCTTGATCATTAACGCTTGATAGTTTCAAAGTTGATCCTGTCCAACACTTGATAGTTTCAACGCTTGATAGAACACTTGATAGTATCAACGCTTGATAGTATCAAAGCTTGATAGTATCAACGCTTGATAGTATCAACGCTTGATCCTGTATCAACGCTTGATAGTATCAACGCTTGATAGTAGACGCTTGATAGTATCAACGCTTGATAGTATCAAAGCTTGATAGTATCAACGCTTGATAGTATCAACGCTTGATCATCAACGCTTGATAGTATCAACGCTTGATAGTATCAAAGCTTGATAGTATCAACGCTTGATAGTATCAACGCTTGATAGTATCAACGCTTGATAGTATCAACGCTTGATAGTATCAACGCTTGATAGTACCAACGCTTGATAGTATCAATATCAACGCTTGAATCATCAACGCTTGATGAGTCAACACTTGATTGTATCAATGCTTGATAGTCCAATTAGATAAAAGTAATAGTAGTGCAATAGTGGTGGTAGTTGGACCACCAAAAGATGTATTGTTAACAGTAGAAGTACTAAGAGAAGTTGATAGTTCAACCATTGAAAGAAATAATAGTGCAATTTGTATCTACCTCTTTCAATCTTTTTTTTAATCGTTTAAGATTCTTTTCTTCCTAACCAGGCGATTTGTGCTTATAAAGACATTTCACTGAAAGTGAATCATCAAAACATTGTTGTGTAATAAAATTGCTCATATAAACATTGTCATATAACGTTACTACTGTTATGACAAACCTCTTTTTAATCGAGTTTAAAACTAGGAATTGCATAAATAACATTAAAATTGCTTTAAATAATGTGATCCGAAAGATTTCAGAATAAGCCCGCCATGCACGCTCTCATATGATAATTGTTAGATAAAAATAATCAAATAATTTTTAATATTAAATTCTTAAAAGATTTTTTTAAGCTTAAAAGCGGCTCATAAAATAAAGAAACATAAAATAAAAATACAAATTCACTAAAAGAAAATTTTTTTTTTACATAAACACAAGTTCAATACAATGTTTTAAAGACTTAGTTTTCAATACAAGTTCTATTTTTTTATAGAAACGACAGCGCAGAATCGGCGCGTTTACAATTATTTGCGGCATTTTTATTTTGATTATTAGTTTAATAGCGAAATATCTTTCTGTGGATATTTAAAAACGAAATTTTTATAAATACTTTCAAATTGTTTATAAATAAACTTAATTAGAGGCGCAACAAAAACAAAAAGTGGGGGCAAATAAATAGATAAATATATTCTTATATGTAGACTATATAGGCTAAGCAAATTGAACAGTTAAATTTGTCACTCCTCCTTAGCGGAACTTTGCCTATGGACTACCGGGATTCCTGTAAGGGCAGGGGAAAGTTCCTAATAATAAAATAGACTGAAAATCAGCGTGGCAGTCTTATTACAAAATTTAGTTATCATTTGCTCAATTTTTAAAGTTAAACTACTGTAGACATTTGTCCGGAAGTTTTTAAGGCAAAAGGTTTTCTCGTAAGTTGATTTTCACATTATTTGAAGCAAACCAAACTGTATTTTTTTCCCTTCCATTTTTAGTTTTAATTTTGAAATTGGTAGGAATGATTTACGGCAACCTATAGTCGGAAATGGAACAATAATTTTTTTGTAGTTATTTTAGGTGCTCCCCGAAGTCCTTACGGTCTTATCACAGAGCACTGCGGGAAAGCACTTAACAAGAAGTTCACGCCTCTTTCCGTACCAATGTCGCTTATTTGGCTAGAGCTGGCATTGAGCCCAGGACCTCTGGGTTCTGAGCCAGAACTCTAACCACTGCGCCACGGCTTACAATTTAAAGCCTCATTACTCTAAGTTATTTTTTTTATTAGTAGACAGCTTTCTTTGACAATAAATAAAATTGTATTATTATATTTTATTGAGTTTGCTATCATATTTCATAAAGGTCACATGCTAAAATAACTTCTTTTTCATAAAGGTCACGTGCTATTGATAACTTCTTTTTCATAAAGATCACGTGCTATAGATAACTTCTTTTTCATAAAGGTCACATGCAATAGATAATTTCTTTTTCATAAAGGTCACGTGCTATAGATAGCTTCTATTTTAAAATCAATAAAATTTTATTTATATTGCATATTCCAAAAGTTGTGAAATTTCTTCCCTTCGAATTAAACACCTCACAGTAAACGTTTAAACAAAAAGAATTTGACGAGGTCAGAAAAATATTAATCTGCTAAATTTTTTCTGTTAAAATTTTTTTTTAAATAAAAATATATTTATTTAATATGTATATAAATTTCTTTTTTAAAAGTTGTGACCAAATTAAATTTGTACATCTACA
Organism: Hydra vulgaris; assembly: GCF_038396675.1. Lineage (NCBI taxonomy): Eukaryota > Metazoa > Cnidaria > Hydrozoa > Anthoathecata > Hydridae > Hydra > Hydra vulgaris. The sequence goes on along the minus strand of NC_088932.1, from coordinate 53,056,033 downwards.
AAATTGTTGATGAACAAATATTAATCCATAATCTTAAAGACCTAAATTTCAACTTTAAAAAATTTATTCGAAATGGTTTTGAAGCTTTTTATAACTACTTTTATTTCGTATTAAGACTACTTATATAAGGATTTACGCACAGGAATTTTTATACACACATAGAAATGAAGTGAAAAATTGCAATTTGCAAAAAAAAATAAATGAACAGTGTTGTTTCTAAAAACAAAATTTTAATTTTACAAAAATATTCAAGCAGGCAAGAGCATTATTTAAAGTTTATTAATCATGATGACGTAGATCATAGATGCTTGCCGATAAATAAAGCATTACTCCATCATGTAATCCAAACTTTTGATTGAATTATTTGTTTTTTATTTCAATAAAAATAAAATAAAAAATAAAATAAAAATAAACAATTTAATAAAATTCAAATGAAAATAAAAAGTTCACAAGGTTCAAATAAAAATAAACAATTAAAACTGTACATATATTCAATGAATCGTACAAAATAAACTCGTCCTTTTTACAATTCTTTTTGATTGCTTGACCTCTTCTTTATTAACTTTTCACACACTTAAAAATAGTGCAACATAAATAGTTGCTTGATTCTGTAAAAGCAAGTCTTGAATTATAAATCCTTTTATAAACAAGAAAAGACACTTGAAAACTAATATACTCCATAATTCTACACTTCTGAAATAAAGCCACATCAATAATGCTAGACTGATATAAAATTTGATTCATACTTATGCTTTTTTATCGACGACTATTTAGACTTTGTTTTAAACCTTACACTCCTTGAACTGAAATATTTTGGGTCAAAGTCATAAAAGTAAAAAAACTCGAGATTCATTAAAGCAATAGAGTGTTTTTATGTTCACTCAATAAAGAACTTGATGATACAGAAAATCAACAATAAAATCATTGCTATTTTCAGTATTAAAATCAAAAATGCTGCATTCAGTATTTATATCAGAACTAATGAAGAGTTTACAAATTTCTTCGTTATAATGATTTTACATAAAATTTGCATCTATGTTATTATTATTTTTTATTATTTTCAACAAGTAAATCTACAAGATGTAAACTTTTTGTTGAATATATAATTTTAAAAGCTTTCTTTTTCTTTTTTCCTTTTTTCAAAGTTTGCCATTTAATCTTTAGTTCTTACTTTATTTTTAAATACACCAGCTGGCAAACATTCCAGGTGGAAGAATCTGATGAGAATAAATCATAACAATATTGTTTTATTGCACTTTCATACACATTTTTTTCTGAATTGGTATTAAGTTTCTTTGCGTTTTGTACTGTTTGTCACATTTTAATCCCAGTAAGCTTTGCAAAAAGTTTATAAAATCTATTTTTAAAACCGCAACGATACCCTCAATATTATTTGAACCGTAACGGTACAGCACGCAACTTAAGTTGCGTAATATTTTAGCATTTGATTTAAAATGAGATTTGAAATGAAAAAATAAACAGGTTAATTTTGGGAAATCTTTCACCAAAGTTCCTATCCATTCCATGGTTAAGATGTGAAATGAGTTTAAATTTAGAAGTTCAAATGACAAAAACATTAAAATAATTTTTTTAAAGCAACAATATCTTTATTGCAGTAGTTATTTTTTAACAACAATATCTTTATTGCAGTAGTTATTTTTTCTTTTTTTTTGGTTATTAAGGTGCTCTTAGAAATCCTTACGGTCATATCACAAGCACCGCAAAAGACGTTGACTTGGAAACTTGCGCCTCTTTCTACCAATGCTGAACTACGGACTTGTGGTTATGATCCAGAACACTGTGAGACGGCTACACAAAATTTTTTTCTCGCCTAATGGTCCATTTTACGTCAAATATTTTTGATTCTTTATAACAATGCACAGCTGTTTCCACTTAATATAAAACGAGTGTGACGTCATGAGTTTATCAAAAAAAAAAAAATAAGGTTTCCGCATTAAAAGTGAATCGTTAAATGTTGAAAGGGCGAAAGTCCTAAAATGAAAACTTTCAGAAAACTAAAAAAAACTGTATTTCCCCCGTAGTTTTAGGGTTGTTTGCCGTAAAAAAAACTTACGAAAATGTTCAGGTTGGGTGTAACGAAGTACATTTACTTCGTTGAAACGAAGTAAATGTACTTCGTTACTTTTTGCAGTACTTTTACAGGTAACGAGTTACATTTACATCACAGTACTTTTATTTTATTTTCGTTACTTTTATGACTTACTTTTTTACTTTGTAACGAATTACAATTTTCAGAAAAAAGTATTTTATTGGTTCAAATGAAGTATAATATAGACGATAATATTGTCACGTCAAATGTCAAGAAACCGTAATTCGATTGTGGAAAACTCAAGAACATTTTATAACCGGTACCGGTTTCAATTTCTTGATATTATCAAGAAATTGAAACCAGTACCGGCTGTAAAATGTTCTAAAGTTGTCCATAATCGAAATTACGGTTTGTTGACATTTTAATGGCAGACCACCGTAGTGCTATTGAAGATGATAAATCTAAATCTCCTTGGCCACACTTAAATGCGATGTTTAAATGCGTTAACGTTACTGAAAAAAATTGTATATTTGTTGTAGTTTGCTGTGTGCACCACAGCCTAAACAGGTTTCAGCATATACTAACTCTCCATCAAACCTCCGGAAACATGTAAAGGTATGTATTTTTTGTATTTAGTGGATTTTTTGTATTAATGTGTTTAGTGGATTTTTTGTTAGTAGTAGTTTATCATTGGTTATTATATCATACTAATAGTGGAATGAATTCTCTATAGAATATATAACAATTTTTAGATCAAAGTCTTTAATATTTATACCTTTTGATTTAATTTTTTTTAAATTGAATGATTTGGAGAGAATGTTTTTTTTTACTTTGATTTTTGTAACATTGTTATGTTGTGCTCATTTGTTGTAACGTCGTTATGTTGTGCCACATTTGTTTGTTCTATAAAGTAAGTTTCAAAAACTTTTCCTTTTCAACACACTGTTTTAAGTTTTTTTTTAAATATATTTATACATTTTTTTCGTTTTAAGTTTTAATTTTCAGAAAATTAGTTTTTTTTTACTGTAATTTTTATTTTAGGTAATCGTGTAAAACAATCAATTAAATAAAAGGTACAATGAGAACATCTAACAAGAAAATAAGATTGGTTGTTGGTTTAAGTTTTTTGTTGCAAGTTTTGATCAGTTTTATTTTTATTACAACTTTTATTTTGTACAGTTGTTGTATACTTGCTTTAACTGTTTAAAAATTAACTGAAGTTTTATTTTATAAACCAGAGTTGATGCTGGTTGCTCTGTGAACTTATTTTGTTCGTTGTTATAATATAGAGATGTTGTTATATTTTTTATCTTGCCTTTGAACACATGTGTGTTAATATATAAAGATATTTTTAGATTTATTTTTTGTGTTTATTGTTATTATTTATATTTTATTTTGCTGGGATACAGCAACCTTCAAAAACACGACAAGCTATTTTTTAGTTTTCGGGTTTTTGGCACAATCTTCTCTCTGTTTTCTTTTTCACTTTTTGTGTTTTTAAGTCAGATTTTTTTGATGTTTATTTTTGTTATTTTAAAAAATTTATCTATTATTAGTAATATAGCATTGTTGATATAGTTATAATTTGAGTTTCCTTTACCAATCCATTCGGCTAAAATAAAGGAGTATGACAAACTGATTTCATACAGAAAGCGAAAGATTGAAGATAAGGGCATCCAACCTCAGCGAGTTCAGCAAACAATCAACTTTGTGAAAAATTGCATCTCAGGAGACTTTAGAGAAATCTGTAGTTGATTATATAATAACTGACCAGCAGCCATTTAGCACAACTGAGAGATACAGGTTTCAGAAAATTGATACCAAACGAATACTGGCACCAAAAATTCGAACGCTTACCTGTCGAAAATATGTCATGATACAAATTGGTGAACGCTACCAAGTCATGCGTCAGAAAGTTACTGGCTTGTTACAGAAACAGCGTTTTGTCTCAGACGGTGTCAGCTCATCATTGGTCATATATTGGTGCTCAGCGTGCGCTGATTAAAGAGTCAACTTTAAAGAAAGGATCAGCAGTATTGACATGTCAACGCTTGAAAGGATGTCATACCTATAACGTATTAGCAGCTGTTATTAGAACAAATCCACTCAGAAACTTGACATTCAAGATAAAACTACAAAAACTGCTCTGATAATGGCTCAAACTTTTGTAAAGCAAATTACAAGTTAGTTAGTTGCCCTCATGCCGCACATGTTTCAGAAGAACCAAAAAATGTAGATGAAGAGCGAGAATTGAGTTTGTGTGCGTTGATGACATTCTTACTAGAACTTAATTTAACATCAGATCTTGATAATCATCTGCCTCTCCTCCGAGTAAAAAACAATGCAGTACCACTGCTAAAATTAATAGTTACTTATGATGTTGCAACTGCTAACTATGATGCAGCATTCAAAAGGGTTAGTCAATCAACGTTTCAAATGTCAGGTGTTATGGAACAAGTAGTCACGAAGTAATAAATCTGCAGAAGTTATTAATGAATATGAACTACAGTTTGTTGCTCCTTAACAGACGAGATGGAATTCAATGTACATGTCTATGGAACGCATGAACAGGCTGATACTTGAAAAAGGAATTGGTGCAATGAACGGCGTTTGTGACAACCTTGATTTGTCATAGTTTTGAGACAAACTGAAATAGCATTTATTGCAGAGTATGTTTCTGTTATGAAGCCTCTTGTTTAAGCTTTAGATATCTTGCAGTGTGAAACAAAGGTCTACATAGCATACCTGCTGCCAACTATAATGACTTTGAAAGATGAAACGAATTCAATGCCGTGCTGCAAGCCAATGGTGTAAAAAATTGATGCTGCCATAGATAGCAGATTCATCGGTGATTTAATAAGCAGCAGCAATTGTCCATCCAAAATTTAGACAGTTTCAATCAAAGACAGTTAACAAAAAAATCATATCTTAGAGAACAAGATTTGACAGCAGCAACAGCTGCTAAAAGTAGTGACATTGCTAGTGCAAATTCAGCAGATGAAGCAGCTATGTCTGAAATTGAAGACAATTTCTTTTAATTTACGTCTCTTTTGACACTAGTACTGCTACGAATAATATTGTTTCAAAACAGTGCATTTTAATTAGCACCAGTTCATCACTCGATGATCTTCATGGCTCTTCACTGTTGAAAAATATCTTTCTTGAAATGAACACTGCTTTGCCAGCAAGTACAGCCTTCAAACGTTTATTTAGTGTAGAAGGACAAGTGTTCATGCCAAACCGCACGAGAATGACAACGAGAACAGCAAATTGCTATAGCACATCAATAGAAAGTTGTAGTAGAACCTCCCAATCAATTAGAATAAGCTATTAATGTTAATGAATATATTTGTTTTATTGCAAGAAAAAGATTATAGTTAAACTTATTTCTTGTATATTAGTGATTGATGCGTTTATTTTTGCGACGCGCAAAAGTACCTTTTATTTTGTAAATAAAAATTACTTTCAACATACTGTACTTTTTTACTTTCAACATACTGTACTTTTTATTTTTACTTAAGATTTCAGCAAGACTTTTACTTTTACTTCGTTACTTTTGCAGTCAGTACTTTTACTTTTTACTTAAGTATTTTTAAAATGTAACGACCCCAACCTACAAAAAATGTCGTTTTTATATTGCGTGTACGTTGTACTGTACTAACGCGATATTCAAAAAAATAAACAATAAAAATTCCGTAATAACCGCTTACAAAAAGAAACTTCAAAAACAAATCATTTCGAGAAATACTTGCGAAACAGTTCCTTACGGAAAGAGCGTTTTGGAATGTGCGCTTCAACTCAGAAACATTGAGTTAGACTGTTTTTAAACAAAAAAGTGTTATTATGTTAGGGTTGTTCGCCGAAAAACAAAAACTTACGAAAGTTTCGCATTTTTATCTTCCGTATTTCAAGTTGCTTTTGCGGAATTATCTCGCGCAAATTCACCTTCCGTAACGCTTTAAACAAAAAATAAATAATATTAA
>NC_088932.1:53030000-53045000 GCF_038396675.1 Hydra vulgaris | reverse complement strand
ATATCCGCTTTAGCCAACAAAATTTTTTTATAGACTTCAAAAAGTTGTTTAACGAGAAAGCTCGTTTCGCAAGTGCGACTTCCGTAAGCGCTACTTTCGTATGTAGCAAAATAGTTTTATTTTGTAATTCAACTTGCGAAAGGCAACATTTCGTAAGTAGCATTTGCGAAATGAACATCGACGGTTTTTTTTGTTTTATAAAATTTGGTACGATAAAAAAAAAGTTCCTGGGTGCGGATTCACAACTTTTGCGTAACTCTTGCGTAGCTGAGCAAAAGTTACGAAAAACTTAGGCAAAATATTTTCTGCGTAACTATTTGGTATTCACAACTTTTTCGCAGCATTTGCGTAAAGTTAAGGTTGCGCATGAGTTACGCAAAACTTAGGCAAAAACTTACGCAAAAACTTACCCAAAATTTAAGGCAAATACTTTATAACTATTTGTATAAAGGAAGTAGTTAGTATTACTAATTTAATTTTTTTAATAAAACACACAGTGCGACCAAACAGTGTGACCAAACAGTGTGACCAAACAGCAATGTGACCAAACAGTAAATGTTTCTTTTTTAAAGACAGGGCTTTTTTAAAGACAGGGCAAATTTACTTACAATTATTATTTTTTTGTTGTTGTTGTTGTTGCTATATTTAAAAATGTTATAAAACCATATAGGGGCTATTCAAATAATACGTGACATTCTTATATGGGGTGGAGGAAAGTGTCACCAAATATCACATGGGAGAGGGGGTGGTTAGCCACAGTGTGGCATGACAAAATTTTTAAATTTTATTTTCTAATCCCAGCGGAATTGTAAACCTTTAGCGTAAAAGTACAAACTCAAAGATATATTTGTTGAAAAATAATGTCACGTCACAAATAGGGCGGGGAGAGATTGTTTAAAATGCTACATATACAAAGAAGGTAGTCTAAAAACAGCAAAAAAGTGTTTCGTTGTACTTGAATAGCCCCATATAGCATATACGTGCAATTACTTTTAAAAGTAATAGCATATATAGCATAAACATTCTTTCAATCTATTTTGATATCTATTAGCAAAATAAATAAAAAGTGAACCTTATTTGTAAACATTACTGGCTAAATAAACTAGCTAAAATATACAGAAAACTAGCATTTGAAAGAACTTTTTTTTCTACTTTTAATATAAAAAGAAAAATTAAAACAACATGAAATTGATATTTTGAGGCATTTTTTTGGCGCCCATACCGGTCCTATAGTACCAAAAAAGGTCTGGGTTCACCCCTACTCAGATCATGCAACATCGCTTCAGGAAGTTAAAACAAAATACTTTAGCTCAGCAAAAATCTCATTAAAAAGAGAAGTGCTGAACTAAAGTGTTTTTTTTTTAACTTCTTGTTTTCATTCTTACTTCTCATAACCTAGGATACAAGAAAAAATCATGATAATTGTTAAATTTTCTTTTCAGTGGTCTTGTTTTATCATATAATTGACTTGAATCAAAAACATTTTTATTTACAATAGGGAATGACAGTTTCATTAAATAAAGAAATTGCTTCAATAAATTCAAGAAATACATTTGATTGCATTCTAGTATATTTGAAACTATTTATAAACAAAATTTCTATTGTCAGAAATATAAGGAACATTTTGAAAACATAAGCAAAAGTTCAACAACTTTTCCATAACATATTATGAAAAATACATTGTATTTTTGTTTCAATTGTATTAACTAATAAAAGTTGAGTTTGAATTAAAACCCACTTGTTTTTTGTAAGTTTTTTTTCAGTGATATTTCAGATTGAGAATTTATGGTACCATACTTGCATAAATAAAAACACAATTTTTATATTTGATAGCATAAAGTTAATTCTGTGAATCAGGTACATGCAGTATAAAAAGTTTGACTCTTTGACAGAGCAAGTATTGATTAAATCACAACAACAAGTATTGTAGTAGGTTTTCAAGACACCAAATACTGTATAATCTAATAGCTACAACCAGTGTGAACAATATGCTTTCATCTCAAGAGTTGTAATACTATTTTCAACAGCAACAGATAATAATTCTACTGAATTGTGAAAAGCACTATCACTCCATTTGGACTAACTGGTGGATCAAGGAACTTTTTATGGAATATCTGCTCTTTGCAATAACAAACTACACCAATGAGATTTCATATAGATATACAAAAAAAAAGATCTATCAAAACAATTTAAACTATAACAGAATATACTTATTATTTGCAAATAACAATATTATTTACCAAGTAATTAGGCTTTAAAAAACAATTTTAAAGCCTAATTTTTTTAATAATTTAAATTATCCATAGATATTAATATCTCCTGATAATTGAAATAGTTAAAAACAGAGCATTATTATTCAAAATAATCTTAATATTGTTATACCTTTAATACCTTTGAATAATTAAAGTTATCGAAAAACATAGCATCATTATTCAAAGTAAGTTTAACATTTAGTTCATAATACTTTTTTACTTCAATAGCCTGATTACTTAGAGATAATTTTCGCATTATTGTATTTTGAAATAGTCTTGTTCTCATTTATAAATAAAAAAAAATAGATATTTGAAAAATTAATAAATGGATTACATATTTTTGTGAATATTGTATCTATATTAGGACAAATATTTTCTCTCTCACACAGAGAGAGTGAGTCTCTCTCTCTCTCTCTCTTTATGCTAGTTATGCAAGTTAAAGTATATACTTCAATAATATTGTTGTATATATTTTTGTATAATATAGTATAGATAGTATAGTATAGATATAACCATAAGTTAATATAGTATGGATACATCATTCTGATGTATCCTTTATCCTTATGATGCATCATTATGATGTATCATCATTATGTATCATTATGATATGATGATCATATAGCATTGATGTATGACAATAACTAGTTATTAAGTTAATTTATTTAATAAGTTATTGACATACTGCAAAACTATATGATATATCTGTACTATGGTCGCTCTCCTTGTTTTAGCTAGGCTATGAGAGAGTGAAGCATCCATTATATAGATTGTGTGTATATTTTTTTAACCTTATATTTAAGGTGAAAACAAGTTTTAAAAAACAAGTTTATGTAGTACATCTATATTTTTGGTAAATATACTGCTATTGTTATTGTTGTTAAAAAAAAAACTATTGTAAATTGTTTTATTGTAATGTAAAACTGTTGTATTATTTAAATAAATAACTTAACGTATAGCAGTATAAAATTAAGATAAAATTATATTTTATTGGCAATAACAAACAAAATCTGAAATCTTTTATAATATTAAAAAAGCCATTTTTAAATATTATTAGATGATTTAAAGTTACGCCAAACTTAAGTCAGAAAAATAGCAGACGTAACTTTTCTTGCGTAAAGTTTGCTGAGCACTTTTTAGGAAAATGTTGTGAATACCGTTTTTTAGAATTTTTACGTAAGTAAAAACTTAGGAATTTCGTAAGTTTTTGTTTACGCAAGGTTTGTGAATACCACTTAGCGTAACATTGAACTTAAGCAAAACTTACGCAAACTTTACGCAAATTTTGGACTTACGAAAGTGTTGTGAATCCGCACCCTGATTCTCAATATCCTTCCGAAAGAACATTATTTTTCCGGAATTGTACAAAATCTTACGGTTAACAACTCTATAATGGTTTAATATTTTTTTTAAAGGTAAAAAGCATTATCCTCTTCAAAAAGAAAAAAAAAAATTATTAAACCATTAACAAAAATTTACAACGGGGGAAAATGCAGTTTTTTTTAGTTTTCCGAAAGTTTTCACTTTTGGACTTCCGCCCTTTTTAACATTTCACGATTCAAATATAAAAATTCACAAACTTTAAAATAATAGTAACTTTTTTCTATTAATGCTTTCATCTCCAAATTAAAAAAATTTAAAAGATTCATATTTTCCTAGTTAAATAAATATTAACATTAAGTGGAATAAGAATAAATATTGCTAAAATATTTTTAATGATTTAGAATCACTTTTCTAATTTTCGCATATTTTGTGGAAAACCTGAGTTGGGCCAACTAAGATTTGATAATATAGCTCTGTGCTTGATAGTTGAAATTTGGAATATTTAGCCTTTAATGTCCATTCTATCAGATTCCTACGTCATCCTGGTGATTTTTTAACAAAAAGACGTTTTTAAATGCAAAACGTAACTTTTTTGATGGCTGACGTAAGCTATTGAAATTTCAACCTTTTGTGCAAATTAAAAAATTATTTTATGTACCTTCAGCTATGTTATCAAATATGTTTACAAAAATGTCACGTTTTACAACTAATCTTGTTGGTTTAAGCTGTACATATCGTCAGGTAAGAATTATTTTGTTCTATCTCCAAATTTGAAAAAAATGAGTTTATACCTTTTTCTCTTTTTTTGTTATATTTTCTTTCTAGCTGTAATACTTTTAAAATTGAAAAAAAAAAGCTAAATAGTGTCAAATTAGGCGTAACCGATTGTTCTATGTGCAAAATAGCGATAATTATTAATATTATTTTGTTCTATTTCCAACAACCAATAAAATTGTTTATAAATCGCATTAAATAATACGTTCGTGTTTATTTCCTCTTTAAAATTTTAAAATGGCGGAAAATATAAATGTATGTCTTGGAGTAATAAACCAAAATACAGGTATTTTCTTATATTTTCTAGTGCTAATCGGCTTTTTTTAGTTATTAATAAAATTCAGCACATTATTTTAGTAGGAAATGTGTTATTATCTTATTAGAACCTCACGGATTCTGTTGTATAAGAGACATATGCACTAGTGTGTCTATGTCACATATATAACAGAATCCGTGAGGTTCTAATAATATATATATATATATGTGTGTGTGTGTATGTGTGTGTGTGTGTGTGTGTGTGTGTGTGTGTGTGTGTGTGTGTGTGTGTGTGTGTGTGTTTCACAACACTGTGTTTCACCATCAGTAGGTTCATCAGGAAGAATCAGGAAGATTCTTCCTGATGAGCCTACTGATGGTGAAACACAGTGTTGAAGAATATTAGATAAGTGTTTTTATTAATTTATTATTGCTCTGTTCTTTAAGAATATATATATATATATATATATATATATATATATATATATATATATATATATATATATATATATATATATATATATATATATATATATATATATATATATATATATCTATGTATGTATGTATGTATGTATGTATGTATGTATGTATGTATGTATGTATGTATGTATGTATGTATGTATGTATGTATGTATGTATGTATGTATGTATGTATGTATGTATGTATGTATGTATGTATGTATGTATGTATATATATTGAGCACTCTATTTTTTGTATATACTAAATAAGTAAAGATTCAAATTTAAATGAATTGCTTCATATGTGAAAAAAATTATCTTATTTTCACGTATTTGCATTTTATAACTTTTTAATGTTTAATTTTTATTTTTAGTTTACCCACAACAAGCTAATATCATGGTTACTCCCTATGTTTCAACACATCCTTTAATTGCTGCTCAACTGCGATTACCTCCGCACGGTGGGAAAACAAGAAAACGTAGGGCAAACTGTTATAACTGGAAGTTATAACAGTCAAAAAGAAAGCGACTTAGGCAATCAGGAAAATAATATATAAATATCAGAGGCAGGGTTATTCAACTAAAAAGTATTAAAAATAAAAAAGTTTGTGGAAGTTGTTGCAAGTTTAAGTGTTTCATGAAAATTTCAGAAGACGAGAGAAAAATATTATTTAATGGACTGTGGGGAATGTCTCAGATTGAAAAGCAACACTTTTTTAGTAAAACTACTGAAAAATTAGATAAAAAAACGACTCAGACCAATAAAGTAAGCAAATCAAGAAGAAAATATACTTATTTTTACAATTTCTTTGTTGATAATGTCAAATATCGTGTATGTAAGGTGTTTTATTTGTCTACATTAGACATCAGCAGCAGGCAAATATCATACTATCATGAAAATAAGCTTGAAACTGGTATTCCTGCCCCTACAAAATGGGGAAAACATTGTAAAAAAAAAGTTCTTGAAATGACTAAACAGAGTATAGAAAACCATATTAACTTGTTTCCACGAGTTGAGTCACATTATTGTCGAAGCATTTCCTGCAAACAATACTTTGATGGTTCATTAAATTTGAAGAAACTTTATGATTTATATTTAACATATTGCACTCAATATAAAATTTTACCAGCAAAGGAATGTATGTACCGCAATATTTTTAACACCAAATTTAATATTGAATTTCAAAAGCCGAAAAAAGATCTGTGTGATACATGCTACCAATTTTGCATTATTGAAAATGCAAATGAAGAGCAAATCCAAAAGTATAACAAGCATATTGCATCAAAAAATGAAACAAAGATTGAGAGAGATAAGGATCGAAAGTTGAACTCCCCTACCACAACCATAGTTTGTATTGATCTACAAAATGTCTTGAGCTTGCCAAAAAGTAATGTGGGAAACTTCTTTTATAAAAGAAAGCTCAGTTGTTATAATTTAACAGGTTACTCTTCGCTGAAAAAAAAAGCATATTGTGTATTATGGCATGAAGGTATGTCTGGTTGTTCTGGTAACGATATTTCTAGTGCTTATGTATGCTAAATCAAGTTTACAAGGATCTTCCTAATATTGACAAGTTTTTACTTTGGTTTGATTCTTGTGTTCCACAAAATAGAAACAGTCATATGTCTGCTGCATTGCGGGAGTTTCTTATTGATCATCCAAATATTGAAATCATTGAACAAAAGTATTGTGAGCCAGGGCATAGCTCCATTTAGGAATGTGATAATATACATAGTCAGATTGAGAAATCGTTACATTCGGCAGAAATATTCAGCCCTCCCGAGTTGGTAAAAGCAATGTTAAATGTTAACCAACGTAAACCATTTTTTGTATACCAAATGCAAAAAAAGGACATCGAAAATTTCTCAAAAATTGCTTGTCTTATGAACTTCAAAAAGGTTTCGTACTTTAATGTCAAAACACTTGTATATAGGTCTAATGCTCCTGGTCATGTGTATTTCAAGAATCGTTTTACAGATATTTATAAAGAGGCATGGCTGTCTAAGCCAAAAAACACTAGAGGATCAGGAAGTAATCTTGAAGAACCATCAATTCCATTGGCATCTTGTTTTCCACGTAATATTGAAATTTCTAGTGAGAAAGTAAAAGACATTGTTTCTATGTACCCATACATGCCGGCTGTAGATGTTTGTTTCTATAAAACCTTATTTCAGTAGTTTTTTCTCAACTCTTCATCCGGAAACAAATTTCATTTTAATTGTTTTATTTATCTACTTTAGTTATGTTATGCAACATTTAGTTTTATAAGTTGTATAAGTTGTATAAGGTTCATTCAAACTGTTATTAACATGTTATTTGTATTAAAAACTTTATTTGTTTATTTTCAATAAATCTTTTTAGATAGAAATGATTTTCTTTAAATAATATAGCTCTTGTTAAAAGGTGCCCATCCTTCCAGAAGCAATATCAGTTGAATTCTGTCTAAGTAGCAATAAGAAAGCTAATTATATCATCCCATCCATTTAAGTTTTCCAACGAAGTGTTTTAGGTTTCTATATTTGCGTTTAAATCCCTAAGTTAAAAGTAATTTGTTGTAATTCATTTGCGTTTTGCAAAACGTTTAAGTTGTTTTGACTAAAATATGGAGATAGCACAAAATAATATTAACGCAAAATGTATCTATCGAAATTATCTCCAAACAGGGTCGGGCCATAATAGCAATTTGAGCAACTTACTTTTTTTTTCAAAACAAATAATTATTTTTAGTATATAGCCAAATATTGAAAAAAGTTTTCATTAATGAAAAATATATTGCCAATTCTACTGCATTTCAGTGTAAAACTTCAACTTGATTTATCTCAGTTTAAACAAATGCAGAGTTAAAACAAAATAATTCTAACCTGACGATTTGTGTTAACGTTTTATTGCGTGACGTAACCTTTATGCGTTACGTCCCAAACTTTTTATTAACGAAATTTGTCCAAACCAATGATATATTATATAAGCTAGATGTCTAACTTGCGGAATTTCAATGGACAAAAAATGAAGCTGCTTTTTTTTGCTTATAACAATAGTCCACCATTTGTAAAAAAGCAAAAGCTGAAGCCGAAGTGTGGAATAAAAGTTAAAAATACAAGTCAAAAGTTCCCAATAAATTAAAGATAACTCAAAAACAAATTTTAATAATTATAAAATACTTATAAAAGTTTTTAAATGTTTATTAAAAAGGATTTTAATTCATAAAAATGCTTTAAAAGCGTCCTGTCGTTTTGTTTTTCTATTCAAAACTTTAATCGAAAATAAATTAAGGAATCATAAATTATTATTTTACAAGTATTATAATTTTTGCTTAACACTTTTACGTAAATAGTATTTAAATTTAAAATATATTTACTTCATTTAAGAAAAGAAAACTGATGCTACTAAAATATCCACAGATTTGTATAGGATAAGGTTTGTTTAGTTAAATATATGCTATAAAACTCTGTTATGTTATAGAATAGTTCAATAAAGGAGTCTGTAGAACGACCCTCAGATGATTCTGCATCAAGTATAATACAACTCAATCGATCTTCTAATTTCAAGGAAAAGATTTGTATTGATGTTGGCGATGTCAATAAATTAGCATTTAAAGTTGTCCTATGGTTTATGTATACTGATCAAATATATCCTTACATTAAAGGTTTATATTAGTTTTTTTATTTATAGAAATTTAATCAATATACAAAATACAAAATAGAAATTTAATCAATATACAAAAATAATTCTATTTTTAATTCTACTGATAAAAGAAAAAATGATCCAACTAATGAATGATCAAATAGGATCAAATCACTTTGACTATGTGCAACAATGCACATTGACTATGTGCATTGTTGCAAGTTTCATCACTTGTGACGTTGAACTTATGTTAGTAGTTGAGTTTTCTAATTGCGATTAACATTTTTTCTTTGATTTTTTCTGTAATTATATCCATGTCATATGCTTTTGAAAGCTTGTTTATATTTAGTTCATTATCCTATTAAACTAGTGTTGCGGAGGTAAAGTTTACCGGAAAATTTTCCGTTAAATTTACCAATAAGTTATGAAAAATTACTGCATAGTAAATTTTGTAATTTTTTATTAAAAAGACGATGTTAATTGATTAATAAAATTTCTTTTTAAGAGTTTCTTTTAAAATCTTTTATTTGGAATCAGGGCCCCAAAAATGTGGGGCCTCGATTTAAAATTGAAAAATAAAAATAAAACCCTTAATCTAGCACTGCTTCGAAAGTTTTAATTAATGCTCTTTAATGATGTAAGTTCGCTATTTTAAACATTAACACCAAAAAGCATTAGGCATTATACTTTGTTTCCTTTTTTGTTTATATTGGAATATTGAGAGACATGTTTTAAAAGGATGTATTGAGGGTGAAAGTAGCGTCAAAAATGGCTGGTTGATTAAATACTAGGTTTTATAATCTTTTTTTAACCCTTAACTTAATTTGGACAACGCCTAAGTGCTTAAAGCAAGTTGATTGACGATTAGGTTAAAATAACTCAGTAAGTGCAAATTCCCCAAATGCTTTCTAAAAGTTTTTTTGAAAAAAGTTTTTTTTACACAAAACTCTACCCTTTCAAATTTAAAATATACAAGTAAATTTACTTGACAATATTCCACGGAAATTTCGAATCAAAATTTATTGGCAAATTTAATCACTTCAATAAACACATGAACTTTTATAAAACGTCAAAATAACGTTTAGACAAAGCGTTTAGTTTTAGTCAAATATCCGTTCAGAATTAAATCCACCGTAACGTTTAGAATTAACCTTCATTAAACGTAGAGATTCAAATGTATTTTTGAAGTCTTTTAAACTCTCTAGCCATAATAATTACGTATATTTACTACCATCTCTCTTTTTTTAATAATATTATTTCTTATTTTATCTTCGTATTTTTTGTATGCGTTTTGATTTCTGAACATAATATATTCGTTCTCTAACAAAATATTACCTTTACTTTTGAAATTTTGAAGCTCATTGTTTTTTGCCAGAATTTTTATTTTAATTTTAAATTGTCCTCCTATTAAAACATATTTTTACAACAAGAGTATCAAATAAAATATTGCCAAACCCGCATTTGCAGCATATCCAAATAAAATAAATTTACAATTTTTGCAATAAAGATATTCCTTAGGCCTAATCGAGTGCGAAAAAGTGCAACCTTTAATACTTGGTAAAGTATTAAAGGTTGCACTTTTTCGCACTCGTACATCATATGGGCGGTAGTTTCGTCTTTTTTATTGCGTTGTGAACAAATTCGATAATTTGTATGGTGTTAATACAGTAAGGTTTCTGTATTCATTCTTGGCTTTCGCTTAGCAATAAAAGTCACATCTCTGCACTTCTTGTTAAGTTTTAGTTTCTAATAAATGGGTAGGGCAGTGATAAGTTCACTCGGGTCTTTCTCAGATATGCCTATTGTGGTTTGGTGTAAGAATCCCGGTTATTAAGTTTTTGTAATATCTGCAACTAAAACAATATCTTTTTTAAGGTGTACTGGTTTACGAATTAAAAACCTTTCACCTGTATTTTTTATAAGTTTATTAAAAACAGTAGACCTTACAGTATTGATATCGAAATTCATGCGATACTGATATCAAAAGTATCGGTTATATTGGTATCGATGCGATACTTTACAGTACCAATATCGAGATCACGCAATACTGATATCGAAAATATTGGTTATGTTGGTATCGATAACAGTTGGTTATGTTGGTATCGATACCAGAAAATATTGGTTATGTTGGTACAGATACCAGTAGTATCATTTGGTATTGCAGCTCGGGTCTTCACAAGAAATCAAATTTATATAATAACTGAAATGTAAGGGAAGAGTGGGGAGAAATAGAACATTAAATAAAGTTTATAAAATAACTTTTTTATATGATATATGTACTGCACCAAACAAGTTTTAACAAATTAAGCATAATTTCGGGCAATGATTCCATCCCTAAAGTTTATTAATTAAAAACTATTAAATTCGTAAACCACGTAATCCTCATCAAAATATTTATAAGATTTTTCACAAAGTATTTACATAGAAGTGGTAGAAATAGGAGACTAATTTTTTTAATTCTACTTCACCTCTCAAAAAATCTTATTGGTAAAGGTAATTTTTAAAAAGGTTTTTTTACTGCAAGCAAGAAGACAAAGCGCAATTTTTAAATTAAATTCTTTTATTTCTAATTATCTAAGTTTTAAAAATAGATTCAGCAGGAAGAAGGAAGAAAAACGCAGTAGGAAGCAGGAAGAAAAACGCGATTATTAAAATAAATTATTTTATTTCTAATTATCTAAGTTTAAAAATAGATTCTACCTACCAAAACAATTTTGAGTCACTATCATTTAACATTTTTCGATCTAACAACTTAATGCTTGACACAAATTCAGATCCGGATCTAAATTATTTTAGTGATGTAGGAGCTTTACAAAACAACAGCTCATACTTTTATAAGAAAGAAGTAAAGGAATTTCTGGAGCGGGATCATTTAAATGTTGCTCATTTTAATATAAGAATTCTAAAAAAAATTTTGAAAATTTGTGTACTGTAATAAAGAAACTTCAAATACCTTTAATATAATATGCTTAACTGAAACATGGTGTGAATTTGATGTCGCAAAATCTAATTTTAATCTCCATCTTCTAGGTTTTAACATGATCCCACTAGCGCGAAAAGTAAATAAACGAGGCGGTGGTGTTCTTTTTTATATAAAGGAAAACTTGAGATTTATTATCAGGCATGAGAATACTATTTCTGATGACAATAAAGAGATTTTAACAATTGAACTTTTAACGAAAAAAAATATACTCCTAAGCTACTGCTATCGGCCACCATCTGGCCATATTGATAGCTTTAATGCATATTTGCAAAATATAATTTAAAAACAAATTTAAAGGAAAATAGAATAAATTATTTAATGGGTGACTTTAATATAAATTGTTTTGAATACCACGTAAATAGCTACATTAAAAAGTTTTACGATGATTTATTCCAAAGTGAAGCTATACCGTTTATTAACAAACTAACTAGAGTAACCTCAGCGTCGGCGACCTTAATTGACAACGTAATAACAACCAATTTTTTTAAGGAATTTCTGAAAATAGGTATAATTAAAAATGACGTTTCGGATCATTTACCCATTTTTTTCTCCATTTACATTGAAAAAAAAATAATAAAAAAGCAACAAAAAGTCTTTTACAAGCGCTTTTTCAATGATAAAAATATGGCATCATTTAAAGATCAGCTCTCTCTAATAAATTGGAAGCATGGGAACAGTTCATTCGAAGCAAATAAAATGCACGACAGATTCTTTCAAACATTTTATGAAATTTACGATGTAAATTTTCCGAAACGTCAATTTATAAAAACCGATAAAAGTTTAAAGTCACCTTGGGTCAATACAGATCTTAAGAAATCCTTAAAAAAGAAGCCAAAACTAAATATAAAATACTGGAAAAACCAAACACCTGAAAATAGTTTTAAAATTTATAAAAATTACGCTAAGTTATTTGAAAGCCATAAAAAAAAGGCAAAAAAAACATATTGCTGTGATTTACTAGAGAAGCATAAATCTAGTTCAAAGCGTACGTGGCAAATTATAAGTCAAATCACTGGTAAAAACAAATTAAAAATGTGCCTATATTATACCTAAGGTTATAAAAATAGATGGCGCATTTTTACATGAACCCAAACAAAAAGCGAGCGAGCTAAATAAGTTTTTTGTACCTGGTGGACTAAATTTAGCTAAAAATATTCCTAATATGATAAATCCAATAAATGATTACGCTTTTCCATTGATTTCTAAATTAGGTAAACTTGAAGTAACTTTTTCAGAATTTGAAAATGCCTTTAAAATGCTAAAAACTAACAAAGCAGCTGGTCTTGAATATATAAATTGTACCATAGGTATAGATTCATACGACGATATAAAGTATATTCTTTTCAAAGTTTTTAATGGTTCAGTTAATCAAAGAATTTTTCCAGACCAATTAAAAATTGGCAAGATTACACCAATATTTAAAGGTGGTGAACCCTTAAATGTCAGTAATTATTGTCCAATATCTGTCCTCTCTATTTTTTAAAAAATTTTAGAGCGAACTTTGTTTAACCAAATATACAATCATCTAACTGCTAATAATATACTTTACATAAACCAATACGACTTCAAAAGAAACAACTATACAGAACATGCAATAATTCATCTCACTCGAAGCATAACTGAATCATTTGAAAAAGCAGAACTTACTTTAGGCGTTTTTATAGACTTATCTTAGGCGTTTGACACAATTGACCATGAAATACTTTTTACAAATCTTGAATATTATGGTATTACTGAAAAAGCTTTAATGTTACTTAAAAGTTACCTAAAAAATCGCAAACAGTATGCCCACGTCGAAGGATCTTCTTTACCTTACTTTCTAAATATAATCTGTGGAGTTCCACAAGGATCTATACTAGGACCCCTATTATTTCTAATTTATGTAAATGATCTCTATAAAGCCTCAAAATTAATAACAATCATGTTTGCTGATGATACTAACCTCTTCTTATCATGTAATAGTATCAATAAACGTTTTAATGATATGAATATTGAGTTAACAAGAAGCTCAAATTGGTTCAAATCAAAAAAACTATCCCTCAGTATTGAAAAGACTAAATAGACTCTCTTTTATCCAGCATTTATAAAGCGTTTCCTCCCAAGTGATATGTCTATACTTTATATTGATAATATTCAAGTAAAAAGATTAACGTCTATAAACTTTTTAGGTATTATTATAGATGAACGTCTATCTTGGAAAAATCACATGAGAAACTTATGTAGTAAAATTGTAAAAAGTATTGGAGCTTTGTATAAAGTAAGAAGCGTTTTGAATAAATATTAACTAATTCAACTTTACTACTCTTTTATAAATTTTCATATTAATTATACTAATATTAATTATACTAATATTAATTATACTAATATTAATTATACTAATTATATAATTATATATAATTATATTACTAATATTGTGTGCGGGAAGCGCTCACAAAAGTAATTTAAAGCCACTTTATTGTCAACAGAAGCACATTGCATGACTTATAAATTTCAATGATCGTCTTACTCACTCAAAGCCTCTATTAATTTATATGAATATTCTTAATATATATCAAGTAAATGTTTTTAATGTTCTTTGTTTTATGTTCAAGTGTAAAACCAACTCTTCTCCAACCCCTTTCTTGAGTTATATTCTTTAAAAGAAATAATTTAATATTCTTTAAGAAGTTATAATTCTATTAAACAACCAATTATCCAAACAAGCTTTGGTAAAGCCTGTATTTCATTTCGTGGAGCTTTCTCAAGGAACAATATTGCGTTAAAAAGTTTTGATTTTTCTTATGAGTGGAGTTATTTTTAAGAGGAAACTTAAAGAAGTAATTTTTTCAATTGATAATATTGATATACTTACATACTTTTAAATTATACTTAGCTCTTAAATACCTAAATATTGATTTATTTTATTCAATATTAATTTAAATTTACTATTTATTTGAATATAATTGAAGGTTGCATTAACTACGATATTTGATTTATAAATGTTTTTTTTTTTTTTTTGAACATATACCATGCTATTTTCGGCTCACATCTTATATATGCATGCCAAGTATGGGGGCAGTCCCATCAACAAGCTCTTATTAGGTTATCCCACCTCCAAAACAAGGCTTTAAAAATTATTTATTTTCAGAATATTAAATTTAATTCTAATGTGCTCTATCTAACTTCTAAAGTATTAAAACTATGTGACTATATTCAATTTTCAAACTGCCAATTTGTCTGGAACCACCAACACAATAACCTACCTTTAACTTTCATCAATTTCTTTTCCAAAAGTGCCAACTCTCGTTATCACCTTCGTTCCAATAGTAATTTAAACCTGTCTGTCTCTAAAC
>NC_088932.1:52985000-53027500 GCF_038396675.1 Hydra vulgaris | reverse complement strand
TGGATGCAAAAGTATCTTTACTTTTTCGTCACACACACGGCCTTCTATAATAACAGGCCTTGACATCGCGCAAAATGCCGTAAAAACTGAAGGCCGATTAAACTTTCACTTTTACTTATATTGATGTATTTTTATATTAGGTAGGGTGTAATGGCAGTCTATTTTTTCTAATAATAATCTCTAGTAAAGACGGAAATATAAAAAGAAAACCAAAAAATTGTTAAAAGATAATCATATTTTTCGTATTTCAAATTTCATTAAGAATATTTATGTAATATTAAATAGTATCAATAACAAGCAGAACCATATCAAAGTATATATCTATATATATAACTATATATATAACTGTACTTTTAATTTTTTTTGCTAAAAATGGTAACAATAAAAATCACCAACAATAAAAAACACCAACAAAAGTTGATTCAAGCGAAAAAAAAGTTTTATCAATATATCTCAATAGGGTAAATATTTACAAATCCAAACATATTGAGAGACATATAGGCTAATGAGAAAATAAAAAACATTACAAGTAAAAGCATAATAAATTACAAAACTAATTTTCACATAAATTGTGATAGCTTTAGTATTTTGGGAGTGGTAACTAGTGAGTAATTCTTTAGCAGGTATTGAATCCATTGTATTGACCTTGCATATTAGAGGCTCCATCGGTTGCATTGCCAATACATTTACTTACATCAATGTCTACCTTTTCAAAAACGCCACAAACCAAATCACACATTCTTTTTCCAGTTGTTGATGTGCAATTGACTATCGATATTACACGTTCATGTACAGATTTGGTTACATATCGGATCACAATAGAACACTGATCCTGTACATTAATATCTTTTGTGGTATCAATTTGAATACTAAACATACCGGCTTTTTAAATCTCCTCCACCATCATGGTTGTTAAAGATGTAGTTATTGCATCAATGACTTTATTAACAGTTGTTTTTGACAGAAATCTGACCAAGTCGCCACGACCTCTTCTGTTGCCAACTGAATCATGCCGGGATTTTCTTTTTTGAACCACCTCTTTGATATGTGCTTCCAACAACGGATCAAATTTGTCAATTAGCAAAAGAATCTCTAAAAAATTCCCATGATCTACACTGTCATCAAGCAATGTGTACCCAGACTCTACTGCACCTCTGTAGCTAAGTCCACGCTTACCAATAATTTTTAAAGTTTCTATGATTCTTTCTAAAATTAAACGATTCTTTTTAACCTCTTCACCATGTTTACGCGTATAAATACTTATAATATCTTTGGCATTAATTTTTAAAACATACGACTCTGTGCAGGCTGCATGGAGTGCACTTCTTTCATATTCTGATATTCTTTGATAAATATGCTTGGAATTTGCAATGTTATATCCGCTAATGAACGTTGATTGATCTGAAAGTTTGATAAATGCCAGACAAAAATAACAAAATAACTTTTGTTTGTTTTCTTCAAAGGTCAAAGGTCTTGTGGTTTCAAAAAATAATAATAACTGTTTTGAGTTTCTTCACTTGGCTCGCATTGATTACTGTTCAACTTATATTGAGTTTCAGAGTGAGGATAAGAGGTTGCATTGTCATCAAAACTATCTGCCATTTGAAACTTAGAGCCATGTGCATCTGCCTCATTAGGTGATAATAATACCGCATCAGCGGCATTGCAAATTGGATGGAAATCAGTAATTATTTCTGTTGTTGCTACATCAGCCATATTGATATTAACAATTGATTTAGTACTAAAGATGTTGCAAACATGTTCGTTAACTTTTTACATTTCTGGCCATCGTTCTCTAAACGTGTTTTCTTTCTTATTCGTTCTTTAGCAGCACCTAATTTGAAATTTTATTCAAATTGTTTTACACACACAATATTATTATATTATTTTAAAAGTAGGAAAAAAAATAATTCATTTTATATTAAGTATATGGCTTATTTCAAGCTTATGCGCAACATCTACAAATAAATTCTGTTTTTCAGTTCATACAGATGCTGATTTAACAATGTGGAACCCATAGGATAAAGTTTCGACGGCGTCCCCAGCGCCCCTCCTTTTGCATTTAATCATAAAAATTAAGAAAAATATTTATAATACACAATATTAACATAAGTAAGCGACATTTTTTAGAATTATAGATGTCTTATAAAATGAAAACATAAAATTAAAACGTTAATTTAATAATAATAAGGTTAAACAATAATACAATATTGTTAAACGTCGTTTATTTACAGAATAATGATAAATAGTATTCGAATTTCGAATACTAAACATTTGTAGAACTATGAGACAAATAAATTTGGTTTGAAACCGTAAATTCAAAAGAAACTAAAGCTGTAGATGACTTTACTTTTTCTTTCTTATTTTCTTTTTCTTTTTTATGTTTTTCTTTGTTTTTTTCTTGTGGCGCGTAGGGCCTTTTATCTCCCATAGGCCTATAAGGTCATATAACCTATTTTAGCTTTTGCCTAAATCCGCCATTAAGTTCACTTGCCGTAACAATTTCGATGTGCAATCAACAAAACAAATAGTACAACAAACATAAATAGTAACATAGTTTGTAACAACAAAATATTATCAATAATACTAACCTGTCACTTTTCTGTCAGTAAACAATAACAAATTTAAAAGCTACGTCATTATAAAATAAAAAGTTTATCATTTGTTAACAAATTCGGTTTGTTTACATTAGTGAGTTTAAGCATATAAGCGTTATCTCGAGGCAGTCGCAGGAATACAAAAGAATTTCTCGTAAATAATTAATAAGACTCAGGGAAATACCCTTTCCAACGCATCGCACTTAAAACATACGCTAGAAATCTTATTTCTTTTTTTTTTTTTTTACCCATGCTCAAAAACGAGTACTTTTATTCCATAAATATCTACTTTTTGGAATCGAAACTCTGACCACGCTTCAGCATTATCTAGCTCATCTAATTCAAAATGTTTGTAATTTCAATAAGGGTTTTTTTTTTAGATCTATTAATATCGTATTAGTATCATTTTTAGATCTATTAATATCGTATAATAAATCAAATTTACGTCATCGATAATATTTCCATCTTATGCTATAAAAAGAGCGTCTCTCGTAACTCCCTAACAAGTCATCCTTAAATTAAATGTAAAATTTGATGCAAATTTTCTTGTAAGATCGTTTTAGTTGTTTATTGCACAGATATTTTTTAGAAATAACTTTAACTTAAAAATGAGTTATGAATAATTAATGACTTAAAACGCGCTTATAGAAGTTTTTACGTGCTTAACGTTTTTTAAACTTGCGGTGGTAGCACACTTGTTAACGCTCGTACTAACACCGCCTAAAGATAACGCGCGCATGCTTAAACTCACTATTAATATAAAGCTACTTTCGATCACCTCAAGATGGCCGCCAAAATTTATATAATTAGCCGGCAGATGGCCTTTAATTAGATGTAATTAGAGGCCAGAAAAAAAGTTATTGTAATTTTAATTTACATTTAATTTGGAAAATAAAATGTAGCCTAACTAAAAATATAATATAATTTCTTATGCCAACCGGCCCACCAGGAATCTCCCGGTATTCCGGCGGCCCAGTCCAAGCCTGTATACATAAGTGTATGTATGTTAGTATATGTATGGATATGTATGTATGTATGTATGTATGTATGTATGTATGTATGTATGTATGTATGTATGTATGTATGTATGTATGTATGTATGTATGTATGTATGTATGTATGTATGTATGTATGTATGTATGTATGTATGTATGTATGTATGTATGTATGTATGTATGTATGTATGTATGTATGTATGTATGTATGTATGTATGTATGTATGTATGTATGTATGTATGTATGTATGTATGTGTGTATGAATGTATGTATGTATGTATTCATGAATGTATGTATGTATGTATGTATGTATGTATGTATGTATGTATGTATGTATGTATGTATGTATGTATGTATGTATGTATGTATGTTTTTTTTTTTTTTTTTGTTATAAGTTTGTCTTTTAAAATAATTCAAAACAACTCTCGTATTGGTAAATTATACACATGGCCGGGGCAAGAAGTAGACAAAACAGTTTTATTGCCAAGCTCCCAATAATCCGTAAATAATATAGCCATCAAATCTTGTCACGGTCGTTTAGACTTTAGAAATAAGTGGAAAGTTATTATACGCAAGCGCAGTAGAGTTAAAAATAATTTAAAATTTTAAAAATGGCTGCGGATGCAACGTTTTTAAAAACTTATCATTGACAACAAGTAACTTGTTTAATTTTAGATAATTAAATAGGCTTTTAACTGCTTCAAAAATGAAATTATTATGAAAATAACTTGCAGCTGTACTAAGAAATGTTTTAAATAAAATACAAGACCTCTGAATGAGAATAAAATCTATCTGAATGTGAATAAAATCTACTACTACTAAAGCTACTTTTACTGTTTTTGTTTATAATCTTTAAACCTTTTTTAAAAAGACTTTGAGCGTAAAAATTTTTTAATTTTTATTTATTCAGCAAAATGAACCTTTTATCTTTTTTGTATTTTTTGCTTATATGAGGATTCAATTTTTTTTGTAGGGTTAAAATAAAATCTTAATCGTTAACTTTTTGTAACCTGTTGCTACGGTCAGCGCCGTACTATTGCAAGTGCAACAAGTCCAATCGCTCTGGGCCCCCTATTAAATAAATTAGAAAAACTTCTCCAATACCATAAATTACTACGAATTAAAAGAAAAAAATTTTTTTTTTAGTTTCTTCACAGGGCCCCCAAACGTTACAGCACGGCGCTGGCTACGGTACTCCTTTCCGATGTGTGTGTGTATATATATATATATATATATATATATATATATATATATATATATATATATATATATATATATATATGTATATATATATATATATAAATATATATATATATATATATATATATATATATATATATATATATATATATATATATAATATATTATATATATAATATACTATATATGAGGAGTGGACTTGCAAAACCTGATAATTCACTTTTTTGTCATTTCGAAATAATTGGCACAAACTGTTTTCAGAAAATCTGTTTGTTATGCAGTTACTTAATTTTAACCTCTGAATTTGTGATAGAAATATTGGATTCTGCATGTCCTGAATTATTTTCCTGATGCAAAATTACAAGAGCTATTCAGTGGTGTGCGCAAGTAAGATTTTTTGAAAAAGTGAATTATCAGGTTCTACAAGTCCATTCCTCATATATAATATGTTATATTATATATATATATATATATATATATATATATATATATATATATATATATATATATATATATATATATATATATATATATATATATATATATATATATATATATATATACATATATAAAGAGATATTGAAAAGAGTATAAATATATAGGAAATTGTTGATAAATATGGATGATTTACTAGAATTTGTAAAAAAAAAATATTTATATAATTGTATATATATACCATTTTTTAAATATTCTAATATTAAATAAAATGGAACTTCACAACAAAAATATTAAACTCCTTAGCAGAGTTTGTGGACAGTTACTTGGTAAAAAGCATTATTTTAAAGGAGAAACTCTTAAAGTAAAATTAGAGAAGCTGTTTCATGTTGAAATGGCAGATTTGGAAATTGTCCATCCTCCAAAAATGTGTAAAAAATGTTATTGTACAATAAACAATGTGCTTTCAAGAAAAATATCAACTGCCCTTGGTCTCTGTACTAAATGGAAACCACACTGTGATGACAGTTTTACTTGCCAATCAGTAAAAAAGCTAAGAAAAGGTTTAGTAGTTAGGAAATTAGGAAATAAAGCAAGATGTAGTGGCTGCCAAAAAAATGATTCAAAGATGTGAAAATTTGCAATGTTGACTACCATAAAAGAAGCAATTACCATAATACATGATGAAGACATAGATATATCAGAGCTAAATGATGAGTTAAATCCTCATTTGCAACATTTCTTATGTAATATATGCGGTAAAATTCCAAAGCAACCTTCAACTTTAAAAAAATCCAAGCATCTTTTCTGCCTTTTTTTGTATTGCAGAAAATATAAAGTTGAAGCCATACGTAGTTTTACATACATAGTAAAGCAATACGTCCTTAATGCCAAGAACATTTATTATATAATGATTTATTAACAAGTAACAAAACAAATTCTTTCTGAAATGTTGACTGTTGCATGTATTTTATGCCGAATGAAACTTAATATAATTCAAGAATATAATATCTATAAAATTCATAAAGACATATTTTAAAAAGGCCACATTTTTGCCATAAACATTGTCATTGTCATCATTATTTAAAACCATATTCATCTAAAACCAACATATCAGATGTTTTAAAACTAACAAAAGACAGTGTAATTCTAAGAATAGTTGAAAATGCTGCTCTTCACACTATCAAACAAATGATGGCTAAAAATGATAAAATCTTAGTTACATTTAGAAGTGGAGGGCCAAGAGTAATATATACATATATATATATATATATATATATATATATATATATATATATATATATATATATATATATATATATATATATATATATATATATATATATATATATATATATATATATATATATATATATATATATATATATATATATTTATATATATATATATTTAATGTGAATCAAGTACTGTTATTACACTTTACTGTGAATGTCTTAAGTGTATATAGTACATTATATACTATTTTGTATAACTATTTTAGCCTGTTTTGTTTTCATCTGTTTCACAAGCTTACGTTTGCAGCTTTTTGGAAAAGAAAATGCTTAAATTTGGTTTTCCACGAATTGCTGATTCGATTCGTGATTTGATTTGAATCGCGACCTGCTTCGAGGTTCAGTAATTTCGAAACAAAAAATGTCGATTTGCAGGGCCTTAATATATATATATATATATATATATATATATATATATATATATATATATATATATATATATATATATATATATATATATATATATATATATATATATATATATATATATATATATATATACAGTATTGGACAAAACATTTGCAACCAACATCAAACAATGCTAATAAGTGTTCCTAATTTTACATGCCTTAAAATCAAAACGAGCTGTACTACCACAGCAAACAGTTCAGGAGTCTGGAGTCATACCATGCCATGACATGAGCAATCAGCTGACAGCACACAGGCAGAATTTCGTTGACAAGTGCCATTTTGCAGTGGACAAAACAAGTGCAACTTTTTTGGTTTGTTTCATTTTCTTAAGTCTGGTCCGTGTCAACGTCACGGAAGTTTTTTATTAATTAAAGGAAGTATCCAGAAGTTTCCAGAAGTTTCCAGAAGCATGCAGAAGCTTCCAGAAGTTTCCAGAAAAAGCATCTGGAAGCATCCAGTAGCACCCAGAAGTATCCAGAAACATTCAGAAGCATCCAGACGCATCCAGAAGCTTCCAGAAGCATCGAAAAGAAGCATCTAGAATCTTCCAGAACAGGTTCACACAGGTTCATTTAACTATATATAAGAGAGATGTAAATCGACAAGTAATTCATTCAGTATATGGAAGTCAATCAGTCAGTATTATCAAGACAGTTTATCGAAGTGAGTTTTATCAAAGTGTTTTATCGAAGAACATCAATACAAGAAGTGAAATACAACAAGTGTTTCATTACATCAATACAGTCCACATCCAACCAAGACGTTGTGTTCCACAGAGCATTATTGTATCATCACAAGGTAAATGTAACACGGTAAGCCTTGAGAAGCGTGATTATTTATTTTTATTGTTTTTATGACTTCAAGTGCAAAAATGGCTCCCGACAGTCTTCGGTTGGAACTAAGAAAGAAAATTACTGGCGAATACGTAAGTGGAATGTCACAAAAAAGAATTTGTGATAAATATCGCGTGAAAAAATGGACCGTATCAAGACTATGTTCCAAATATCGTTCTACGGGGAAATTGGCAGCAGATAACAAAGGTGGAAGACCGCGTTCCATCACTTCTAGAGAGGATTCTATGATTGTCAGATCCATCAAGAAGGATCCCTGGATATCATCAGTCAAGATACAAAAGCAATTAGAGCTGCCTGTATCGGACCGAACAATCAGACAACGTGCTGTTGAAGCCGGATTGTTTTCTCGACGCCCTGCAAAGAAACCACTGATTTCACTAAAAAACCAGAAGAAAAGACTCCTGTTTGCTACATCTCATATTGACTGGAATGTGCAGAAATGGCGAACTGTCCTGTTTAGTGATGAATCGAAATTCAACATTATTGGGAGCGATGGCATTTGCCGTGTACGTCGACCGGCCGGAAAATGCCTCGATACATTAATACATCGAAACGATGGAATAATGGACCATTTCATGTACAAAATTATCCTGAAAGATGTTATGTTACCTCATGCTGAATGGAATATGTCAATAAAATGGGTTTTTCAACAAGACAACGATCGGAAACACACTGCAAAAGTAGTCAAGCAGTGGTTTCAAGACAACCACCTATCGGTGATGGATTGGCCGCCTCAATCTCCGGATCTCAACCCTATCGAGAACCTGTGGGAGATCGTCAACCGCAGAATTAATTGTGAAGGTGTTCGTAATAAGGATCAACTGTTTGAACAAATCCAAAAGGCCTAGGCAGCGATTCCACAAAGTTTCATTGATCACCTAATCGAATCTATGCCTCGAAGATGCAAGGCTGTGATTGACAACAAAGGATTCGCCACGAAATATTGATAGCGAAATACAGCTTGATCAACATTTTGTCGAGTTGCACTTGTTTTGTCCAGAAGGAAATCAACTTTTTTTAACACATTTGATTAATTTATTAGTTTTCGTGTCCAAATAATGAACTTTGTGAGGAATAAAACTTGAAGAACTTTGTCTCTAAACAGTTACATAGTTATTTCTCTAAATTGAAAAAATGCAGCACTTTTATATAAAGAAACTAAATTAGCATTATTTGGTTGCACTCGTTTTGTCCGATACTGTATATATATATATATATATTTTTTTTTTGAATGTATATAAATTATGAATATATATATATATATATATATATATATATATATATATATATATATATATATTTTATATATATATATATATATATATATATATATATATATATATATATATATATAAATATATATATATATATATATATATATATATATATATATATATATATATATATATATATATATATATATATATATTATGTTACTAACATATAACAATATTATGATCTCTTATAATAAAAGTAATAAAAGAGTCAAACATTTATCTAGTTTTTTGTTCTTTGATCTATTTTCATTTGTCTTTTCAACTCCTTCAAAAGGTTTAACAAAAAAATAGATAAGAAGTGTTTATACTATATATATATATATATATATATATATATATATATATATATATATATATATATATATATATATATATATATATATATATATATATATATATATATAGCCACATCGGAAAAGAGTACCATAGCAACAGGTTACAAAAGTTTAATGATTAAGATTTTCATTTTACCCTGCAAAAAAAATAGAATCCTCATCTGACCAAAACCAGTCGGATGTCGCGTTATGTTATATTGAGAAAACCATCAAAACATCTCATTTGATGGTTTTCTCAATATAACATAACGCGACATCCGACTGGTTTTGGTCAGATGCGTCACATATAAGCAAAAAATGCAAAAAAGATTAAAGGTTTATCTTGCTGAATAAATTTAAGTTAAAAAATTTCTACGCTCAAAAATATTATAAAAAAGGTTTAAAAATTGTAAACAAAAACACTAAAGTTGCTTAAGCTGAAAGTAGATATTATTCACATTCAGAGGTCTTGTATTTTATTTGAAAAATTTCTTTGTACAGCTGCAAGTTATTTTCAAAATAATGTCATGAAAAACCAGTTAAAAACCTATTTAATTATCTAAAATTAAACAAATTACTCGTTGTCAATGATTAGTTTTTATAATGCCATTACCGTAGCCATTTTAAAAATTCTTCAAGCAATGTAATTTCACTGCGCATGCGTATAATAACTTTCCTCTTTCAAACGACCGTGTTGTCATTAAAAATGTTGTTAAATATAAAAAGAAAAAAAAAGAATTTTTTATTTTAAAAGTAAAGATAATAAATTCAAAAATTTATTTTCAAATATAATTGATCACAAAACAAAAATAAAAAATTAACAAACGAAAAAAAAAGATATTCAAAACTAAATATAAAAGTTTTTAATTCGATTGCGATTAATTCGATTGCGATTAAGAATTCTTAATTAGGAAATATAATGAAAAGAATTTAAAATTTTAAGGAAAATTTTTTAGTTTTTCATAATAAGAAAATAAAAAATAAAAAATAAGTTTTTAGAGAACTAAATTTTTAAACCTTTACAAATAAAATGAAAATATACTATACAATATTTTAAAGGCCAACAAATAAATATAGCTTTAGAAGAAGGCCTTCAAGTTTTGATTAATTAAAATTATTTCTTTTAGTTTTGATATAAAAATATTTATGTTTGCAAGCGTTTTGATGTCATTTCTAATTACTATACTCCATAGTAGGGGGCCTCTAGCTGTGATAGAAAACTTAATGGCTTCAAAGTGAGTTTTAGCTTGAATATAATTATTGTTTGCATGTCTAGTATCTGTGATGTATTTTTTTAAATAGCGTTTTAAAAATATTTGGCATCGTATCGTTATTGATTTTTACATACAGATTAAATGATGATATATATTTATTTGGTAAAAATTTAAAATTTTTAGATTAATAAATAGTGGCTGTGAATGAGAGAGATGGTCTGCGTTGGATATTATTCTTATGGTATGTTTTTGTTTGTTAAATAGTTTGTTTAGTTTTTTTTTATTGGTGCTGTACCAAGTAATGCTAGCATAACTGAGATAACAATGAATAAAAGAGAAGTAGATATATTTTAGGCAAATTTGATTTAGATAAGGTTTTACATTATAAAGTATCCCAATATTTTTAGAAATTTTATTTTCGATTAATTTTAAGTGGTTTGTCCATGTGATGTTTTCATCAAAAAGAACACCTAGAAACTTCATTGAGTGTTCTCTTTTTATAAATTGATTCCCAATGCTATCATTTGGGAGCTTTAGAGAAATATTGTCTTTTTGATAAAGGCGATGAAAAAAAATATACTTAGTTTTGGTTAAGTTTAATGACAATTTATTTCTATTAAACCATTAACTTACTTTTAACAATTCTTTGTTAACTGTTTTAAATAGAGTTTTTCTATTACTATGGGAATAAAATAAATTGGTACCGTCAGCAAACAAAATAGAGTCTAAAATATTTAATGCTCAACTCAAGTCGTTAATCTATATTAAAAACAAAAGCGGTCCTAAAATGGGTCCCTGAGGATCTTCACAAGTGGTTGTCTTTTTGTCAGTTTTACCACCATCATAAGAAACATAACGCTTTCTATTAGACAAGTAGCTTTTAAACCAAACTATATTTGCATTCTTAACTCCGTAATTTACTAGTTTTTTTAATAAAATAAGGTGGTCAACTGTGTTGAAGGCTTTGTTAAGGTCTATATAGATACCTAATGTATACTCTTTTTTATCAAAAGCTCAAAAAATATCATGAATAAGTTTAAGAATAGCATGATTAGATGATTGACTTTTTTTGAAGACAAATTGTTTGTTGCATAAAATATTATTTGTTTCTAGAAAAGATAATAGTCTATTATACATTATTCGTTCCAGTATTTTAGAGAAACAAGGAAGAATGGAAATAGGTCTATAATTAGAGACATTAGAAGGATCACCCGATTTGAAAACCGGTATAACTCTTGCAGTTTTAAAACTTTCTGGAAATCTTCCTTGTTTTATATAAAGATTAAATATATGCAACAGTGGTGTTATTAAATAATGCAAAGATTTTATTACAACATTACTGCTTATTAATCCTTTGTTTAGTTTTAACGTTTAAAAAGCAATAAATAACTCATTTTTAGTTAGTTTATTGTCGGCCATTATTGTTTTGTAAGCAGTTAAATATGACTCTTCGATAAATTTACCAAGTTTTAGTTTTAAGGCTAAATTTGATCCTACACTAACAAAAACTTGATTAAATGTTAGTGCAATTTTTGATTTATTAAGTATATCAACGCCATTAAAATTTATTGTTTTTGGAAGACAAGTAGTTGATAACCTTTTTTTACCAATTAATTCTTAAATGACATTCCAGGTTTTCTGAGTTTGAATTTTAGTAATTGATTTGAATAATATATTTTCTTTAAACGATTTATAACTAGCTCAAAAATACCTTTATATTTTTTATAATTGGATGCATTATCAAATGTTCTTTTTTTAAAAAATTTTTGTACAAACGTTGTTCCTTTTTTGATGATTTTAATATTCCGGTAGTTATCCATAGGTTCAAATACATTTTAGATTTAATAATTTTTGTTATCTCTGGAAATGCATTATTGTAATGTTTTTAAAATATTTGAAGAAAATTGTCATAGGCTTTGTTAGTGCTTTTTATTTGCAATATATTTTCCCAGTTTTTAGAAGATAAAGATTGATTAAAAAATTTTAATAGAAACGTCATTAATGATTCGCTTAGTTATTTTCACTTTTTGGGAGTTTTTTGAAAGATTACATTTTAGAGTTGCAATAAATATTGGAAAATGATCCGATATACAGGATATAAATATTCCAGTTTTAACTTTTGTGTCTGTAAATTTGTTTGTTATAGTTTGATCAATTGAGGTTGCACTATTTTTGGTGATACTAGTTGGTTTATATATGGTTGGAATAAATCCATTTTGAAATACTAAATTATGAAAATTTCTGACGTTTTTATTTGAGTCATATTCTAATACATTTAAATTCAAATCACCCACAAGGTAAACGCATTTACTACAAACATCTTTATTTGTAATTAAACTTTTTATGTGTTTATCAAACATTTTCAACAAAAAATTGTTCATATTACCTGAAGGCTGTATAAAACATGCACAATTACGTTTTCGGTAGTTTTACTAAATATTTCAATTGTCACTGACTCACAATCATTACTTGCTGTACAGTTTTCACTTTGCAGTTTATAAATTAATGAGTTTCGGATAAAGATGCATACTTCTCCACCTGGTTTTTTAGAGTTTTTAAGTTGATGAACTACTTTATAATTTTTTAACTGAAAATTTGAATTGTTATCAATTTAATATTGTGACACCATGTTTCTGTGAGGCAAATAACTTTAAACTCCGTTTTTGTGCTGAGTAAAAAAGCTTTAATTTCTCAAAATTTTTTGGATG
Source organism: Hydra vulgaris (assembly GCF_038396675.1). Taxonomy (NCBI): domain Eukaryota; kingdom Metazoa; phylum Cnidaria; class Hydrozoa; order Anthoathecata; family Hydridae; genus Hydra; species Hydra vulgaris. Next base: position 53,014,202 of record NC_088932.1, on the reverse strand, counting down.
CTTTTAATATTTAAATGTAGGGTTGAGAATGCATCTATATCTATTTCAGGATTTGAAGTATTTAAGTTGTAATATAATGAACTTATGTTTTTGATTTCATCGCTACTATTATAAAAATTAATATCTGGATCTGAATGACTTTCTAGAAGTATATTTTTGTTTACTTAAAAAGATTTAAATTGTGAATTTTGATAAAAATGTATAGTTTTATCCATTTTAAATAAAAAAGTATAAGAACCAAAAGACATAATAAATTGAAATGATTAAATTATAGCGTTTTGATTTTTTCAAAACCATTTTACTATTAGTTTGTTATAAATAACAATCGAGTACATACCGTTGTTCCTGTTGACTTTCATTTCTTCAAGTAATTTTTTCCGTATTCCGTATACCATTGTATCGAAAGAATAATCCTCATCTATGTAAATATTCGTTTCTTTGAGTTTGTGTGCGTTTTTCAATATTTTAATCTTATCTTTATAGTTTAATAACTTCATTACTATAGTTCTCGGATTTTTTGAACTTATCTTTCCTGTTTTGTGTGCCCGTTCAATAGTAACTCCTTTTATGTTGAGATTGTTTTCAAATATTTTAATGACTTTTAATTCGGTTTCCTCCCAGCTTTCCGATTCGTTCTCTTCAAGTCCATCAACCCGTAGATTGTTTTTTTAAGCCTGTCTTCTAATTGTCTAATTTTATTTTTTTCTGTTTGACCGATTTCTGTATTGTTGTGAATTTTTTTCTCTAGGTCATGAACTTTCTTGAATATCTTGGGAAAAGTTAAGACTCTCTTCAATATCTTTTTAAACACGTTCATATTTTTTAATCGTTCGTTGACATTTTCAAGTTCTACTTTCCTTGATTCGTTTTCATTAAACAGAGTTTTATTAGATTCTTTTATTGATAATATTTCTGCATTCAAGCCATCAATTCTGTCGTTAAATAATTTTAAGTTTGCGCTGATAAGTTTAAGAATGTCATTTTGCTGTTTTTGAAACATTTCGTTGAATATTTCTCGTGCAATACTTATTGAAACTTCTTTATCGTGCAAGATTCTGTTAATAACTTTTTCGATTTATTAATTATAAGAAATAAACCTTTTTAATCCAGCAAGCGAAGAAATAATAATAATTACAATAATAATAATAACAATAATAACAATAACAATAATAATAGTACTAATAATAGTAATAATAAAACAAAAAAGGAATATATATATATATTTTTTCTGCTAAGCAAAACGCACCCGTTCACCACGATGTTTTGAGCATGAAAAAAAGTAATCCGTCAGGGGTAAGGTTAGTAAACCACCAAAATATATGAGAGGTGTATGTTAGCAATAGAGGTGGGTGTGGTGGTGATGGTTTGGTACACTCTAGTGTCAAAAACAACTTGTTTTTTTAAATATTTATATTTTTACTAAAATGAATAAAGTTAGTATACAATGTAAAATTATGTTATACAAGATCTTACGTTTACAAGTGATGTTTCTAAAATGGAAGAAGCGTATGCTCCCCCCCCCCCCATCTAAAAAAAATTGCAGTTCAAAAAATCACCGGGAGGTAAGAGGCGTACTGCGGTTTGAATTTCACGCGAAGAGATTGTAGACTTTTTGTTTTGAAGGGCAAGTCGCAAAGCTTCAGATGCAATCCTTTCAAAAATGTCGTGTGTATGTATGTATGTATGTATGTATGTATGTATGTGTGTATGTATGTATCTGGATACGTGTGCGTGTATATGTGTGTATTTGTATATGTGTGTGCGTTTGTATGTGTATGTGCATATTCATAAACCTTTGTACCAGAGGAGTAGTATTGTAAAGATGTATCATAGAAGAGGTAACAAAATTACAGACGAAGAAAGAACATGAAATTACATTGCAAGTATTTGATCAATACTTATCAATAAAATAAAGATCAAGATTAATATATATCAATACAATAAAGATCAATACTATAAAACAAAAAAAGTAACATCCTAATTATTTATACTTTATTGATGACCTTGTACATATACTTTAAAAAAGAAAAAAAACAAAAAAACAAACCAACTCATGGAGACATTATTCGTAAATACAGAAATGAAATAGAAAAACACAATTGAAATGTCAAATAATAACCATTGAACAAAGATTACTTGACCATATATTTTGATTTTGAGAAAGTAAAATTTATCTAAAAATTACAGACAAAAGTCGCATGAGGCAGTCGTTTGAAAGGCTATGTAATTTCGTTGCAAGCACCTTTGAGCAAGCAACTTAAAACTATAACGAAAGAAATGTCTAAGTTTCAACAGTGGCTTTCTGTGACAAGACCGTAAGGTTTTCTTAGAGTGTCCGCGTTCTTTATATTTAATCTTAACTTTTTCAAGTGTAACTTGAATAACGCTTGTATTTTAAATCATGTAGTGAAGAATAAAAAAATGGTGTTTGCTAAATAGATGAAGAAAAATCTCATTGCTTCCATTAGATAACGCTGAATGGAGACTTCTCCATTCAGCGTTATCTAATGGAAGTGAATTTTGAAGATAGTCAGTCTTACTTCTCCCGCGTCCCACTTCTTCCCACTCTTCCCTATATAATTGACTCATATAGTATAATAGAAGTTCTCAAGGATTGTGTGATACCGTATCAATCATGTTTATCATTTAATATTTCAAATAGTATCGCGACATCAATTTAATTGTATAAGTGGTATCGCTTTCGTAAATTAATTTCTTAGCTGGTATCGTTTTATTAATTTGATTGGTTGAGTAGTATTTTAATTGGTTGTGTTGGTTGTGTGGTATTGCTTCCGTATTTTAATTTCTAATCTGGTATTGTTACTTTAATTAAATCTTGCGTGGTGCCGCAGTTCTCCTCTGGTAAAGTCTTTCGCTCTGTGCTCAACATTTAACAACTAAAGTAAACTAATCATCATTCATTATAATTTTATAAATTTGAGAAAATATAAAATGGCTACAAACCCTCAGCAACAGTAATAATGTAATTAAAAAGAAAATTATTTGTATATTCGAGGTCATAATACACGTTTCTAATTATTAATTGAGTTTTTAAGTAAGTTTATACATAACTTAGGGTGGAATGCAAGAAACGAATTTGAGTCAAGTTGGACTTGAACTTTACTTTGTAACCAATAGCGGCAGAGTATTTTTGAAGGAAAAACCCATACTCTGCCGCTATTGGTTACAATGTAAAGTTCAAGTCGACTTGACTCAAGTTTGCTTCTTGCATTCCACCCTTAGTTGTGTTAAAGAAAAACCTGGTTTTTAAAAAAGAAGGGCAGGCAATCCTTGCACACCATGCATTTTATTTGACAATAGCCCCTTTATTTTTTGACAGATGTATTTAATAGAAATTGAATATTTCTTTCATAAAACTCTTGTTCAATCTGATCTTTTTTTCGACATGAATATAGTTTGGTTTTTCCTTGGTTTACTGCCAAGAGGTTACTTGTATTTTTATGGTCTATTCGATTTTGTAAGTAAGTGTATGGGAAACTTAGTGATATAGATATATTATTAGAAAGATCTGCATGGATGTTGCATGCCTAACAAAAATAGTTATCACTCTTCTGATGACCAGCTTCCAGTTGTGCTGCTGGATTGTCACCTTTGAATACTCGTGCAACATCTGAAATAGGTGTTCCCTTGAATTCTAAGGGATTGCTCAATTGCAAAATGTCATTAATCCTGTCATCGCTATACAAAAGTTGCTGGTCATTGGAAGAACATCTACCAAGTATGTATAAATAAAGCTTTTTGACCTCTGCTTGAACATTTATTTCCTCTCCCTACTTTTGTTTATATTAAAATCTACTTAAAAGTATGGCTGTATCATACATTACGCTAACAGTAGCAAGAAAGTGAGTGTGATTAGATAAACTGGAGCAATCATGCCAAAACAATAGATTCCTTGTTCTTTTATAAGTTTTAAGTATATTTATCAGCTCTTTTTTAGTTAGGGTGTCATATTCATCTTTATATTGCTGAATATTATCAAGAGCATCAACAATTTGCTGTTGAGAAAGTGCTTCAAGTTCATTATCGTTTCGAACTTTCATAAAAATCTCATGGTCTTTGAACATATTTAGTCTTATATCGTTCAAGGAAATTGTTCTGCCTTCAATATGAACCTCTTTTTTTGTAATTGTTTCATTTTCAGATGATATAAATACTTTTTCATATCTTTAGGGTACAATATTTTCCCCTCAATAATATTTTCCGTCGTCTATTTTTTATTTTTTTGAGTTGCTGCTTTATTTTTTTATTAGTTGGCTCGCATGGCAAAGATATATCTCTGATGTATGGCAGGTTTAACCTATAAATGAGTTAGAACATGAATGATTAATAAAACATGAAAAGTTTAACCTATTAATGATAAGTGAAAAGAAGGTAATAAATGGCTCCGTTTTTTCTACTATATTGTATGTTATTAATATTACCCAGTGAAAAATAAAACCGTGTCCCACATGGGTTCCGCGTGGGTTCCGGGTGGGATTGATGGGATTTACGTGGGACGGATTTTCCCATGTGGTATCCGTATGGAAATTTGTCACCTTAAACCCATGTGGGTTACATGTGGGATCCCACATGGGTTACATGTGGGAACCATATGGTATTTACACACATGGGAAATCCCACGTGGGTTTCCTGTGGGATTTGCATGGTAATTAATTTGAAAGCTGGAAATTAAAAAAAAAAATTTTTAAATAACTAATAAAAAAATTTTAAATCGACATTGCATTGCGTTACGTTTATATTTTGTGAAAATATTTTATATTAATATAGAGAATGGCAAGCAAGTATGTAAGTACCACGAATAATGTTTATCTTTCTTTATAGAATTAAGATTAAGATTTTTGCAAATAGATGTATTATTAGGATAATATAATAGTTATTTGAATATAGATCTTGAGTAAATTATTTGTAAACAACTGATGCAAGTTGAAATGTTGTCAAAAAGTAATCTTGCATGCATGGGACACTGCAGTGTCCCACAAAGAAATGCAGGTTTGAAAGTCAAAGGATTCCCAATTTTCTTTATTAAAAAAAGAAAAAAATAGGATGGAGATGGGTTTCTGTAACTTTGTTTATGCTCCAAAACTTTTAACTTTAGATATAATCAGGTCCTTAAGACTTAAGGGACTTACGAACTACATTGAGGAACAAAAACAGGATATTTACAGAAACTGTTCAATTTTTAATCTGGAGTACCACAGTGTTATTGAGAATAAAGCCTCAGGGTTCAGTTTTCAAAGTAATATGATCTAAAGTAATGTTTAAATAAAATAATATGCTTTAAAATGCATAAAGTTATACATATAACTCCTGATAGTTAACTGTATGTATAACTAGTTATACATATAATTTGTTATAAAAACTTATTTTTTAAGGTTATGCTTGAACAAATTAGTACCAATTAATTAAAATTCAAGACTTAGTTAAAGTTCAAGTTAAAGTTCTTATTTATTCATTGTTTTTGTTAATTTTATATTTATTTGTTCAAATTTATCAGTTAGTACTATTTTTTACTACAGTAAGAATGTTTATCATTGTTGAACATGATTTTATTAGTAACTTAATTTTATTTTCAACATATTTTGACAACACCCTTTATATTTTAAATGATGACAGCTTTACTTTTCTATGATGACAGCTTTACTTTTCTATTGATGTTAAATTTATTACGTTTCAATAACTTAGATTGATTCTTAACTGAATTATTGTAAGCTTTGTAGGGGTTTGTTGTATATCAAATGGTGTTGTAAATAAAGTAAAAATAATGTATATATATATATATATATATATATATATATATATATATATATATATATATATATATATATATATATATATATATATATATATATATACATATATATATACATATATATACATATATATATATACATATATATATATATATACATATATATATAAACATATATATATATATATATATATATATATATATATATATATATATAATATATATATATATATATATATATATATAACATTAAAACAATAAAATTGATACAAGATTTAACTTTAAAATGATTACCATTAACATTGTGATGATAATAGCATTAGGAAACTAGTATTTATTTGTTATTATTATACTATAAATAAATAGTTTTTTTATTCATTTTACAAAATAGAGACTGACAACTGATAATTAATGGAAATAAATACAAATTATAAAAATCATGTGAACTTCATTTATTATCTCTAAATACTATATTAATGTTACTCTACAAAGTTAAAATCAATTTAGAGCATCATTATTAGTTCTTTTGCGATTCGCACTTCCACTTCTGTCTCTCAAATTTATAAAATAGGTGGTCAAAGCTTGCTCAATAGGTAGGCTCTCAGCATAACAATGCTTTTTTCTTACACTTTCTAAAGAGAAATATGGCAAATTGATTACTTATTTTACCTAAATCATAGGGTCATCTATGCATAATGATGTCAGATGATGACCCGGTTTATTGAACACCTTCACCCTTTATCAAACTCAGTCAATTTTTTGCCATCTCCCACATTGAAAATGATGTCAGTTTTTGTTATCATATTATGATGGTATATCTGAATTATTAATATAATATAAAAAATGCATATACCATCAATTTTTTTCTGGTTCAATTATACATTTATTCTCAACAGTACTAAAAGTAAAAAAAACAAACATAAATTGTTCTTTCAGATAAGCAAGCTAATTTCTGAATTTAAATTGTTTTTCCTATGATCCTCTACAGTTTTAAGCTACAAAAGCAAGAAGTTTTTAGACCACATTGTTGGTGTAAATACCTCTAAAACCTGCTCATAGCTAGTTTTTTTTAAATAAAATGTTTTACTTTTTTTTTTAATTCAATTTTTTAATTGACATTATTTTGGTCTCAACATCCCCTCCCCATTGTCAATTATTGTTAAACTCACACTGCTCCTCTATCTACTGGCATCATTTATGGATGATCCCATAACCTAAATACTATATATATATATATATATATATATATATATATATATATATATATATATATATTATATATATATATATATATATATATATATATATATTATTTTTACTTTATTTACAACACTATTTGATATACAACAAACCCTTACAAAGCTTACAATAATTCAGTTAAAATTCAATCTGAGTTATTTAAACGTAAAAAGTTTAACATCAATAGAAAAGTAAAGCTGTCATCATTTAAAATGAAAAGGGTGTTGTCAAAATATGTTAAAAGTAAAATTAAGTTGCTAATATAATATTGCTGATAAATATTCTTTATTAGTACTAGTTAACAAATTTGAACAAATAAATATAAAATAGTGAAAAAACAATGAACAAATAAGAACTTGAACTTGAACTAAATCTTGAATTTAAATTAATTGGTACTAATTTGTTCAAGCATAACCTTAAAAAATAAGTTTATATAATAAATTTTATGTATAACTAGTTATACATATAGTTAACTATCAGGAGTTATATGTAGAACTGCATGCATTTTAAAGCATTTTATTTAATTTATATATTACTTTAGATCATATTACTTTGAATACTGGACCCAGAGACTTTATTCCCAATTTCACTGTGATACTCCAGATTAAAAATTGAAAAGTTTCTGTAAATATCCTGTTTTTCTTACTCAATGTACTTCGTAAGTCCCTTAAGTTTTATAAACCTTATTATATATAAAGTTAAAAGTTTTAGAGCCTAAAAAAAGTTACAGAAACCTCCCTATCTCCCCCCTATTTTAATTTTTTTTTAATAAAGAAAATTTGTCTTTCAAACCAGCATTTCTTTGTGGGACACTGCAGTGTCCCATGCATGCATGCTTGGTTTTTGATAACATTTGAACTTGCATCAGTCAATTGTTTGCAGATAATATACTCAAGAGCTATATTCAAATATCATATGAACATGTTAGAGAATGTTCATATGATATTTGAACATCACAAATTTAATAATATTGTTGTGATATGTTATATAAATAATACCATAATAGATTATGATATGAAAATAAGATAGGATATGAAGGCAATGATCAAAGAATAAATTTATTTATAGAATTTTAGATGTTTGCTTATTAGTTTCAGAATATTATATTATGTGTAACCACGGCCTTCTATAATAACAGGCCTTGACATCGCGCAACAAAGTTGTTAAACTGAAGGACAATTCCTAATACTGTGTTTACATTTTCATCTTTTAACATTAGACGAAAGTTTGTGTTCACGCTTTTTTAATAAATCTTTAAAATTTGATTGGTTTATAAATTAGATAGCGCAATTTCAAGACGATAACGTTGTAAGGTTCAAGGGGTTAACATTGTAAAGTAATAATATTGTCAAACTAACGATAAGTTTTTTTAATAATTAAAATGTCTTTAAAATGCTGTGTATCTCTTTGCAAGTCGAACTATTTTAACTACAACAAAAATATTAATTTTTACAACTACAACTACAATATCAATTGCAACTACAACAAAAATATCAATACTCGACTACAACAAAAATATCAATTTAAATTTCCCGAAGAATCTAGAGGAGAGAAAAAGATGTAGTGAAGCTATCCCAAGAACTTGTTTTATTGTTACAGACTATACAGCAGTATGTCAACTGCATTGGCCAAATGAAGCACCTTTTGAAAGCAAATATGGGAAGCAACGACCTTTAAACCCACCATCTGTTTTTAAAAATATTCCGCCTAGTTGTTTAGCCACACCAGCAAGTAAAGTTAGAAAAACTGTAACTTCAAGCGGTTTTCGAAGCATTTTACCAGATAAGTTAAATGATTTTTTAAAAGAGGATGAACTTATATTTGACGATATTCAATCTTTGTAAGTGATAATAACGATGTAATTGTTTTCCAGCTTAATAAAAAAAGTTTACACATACAATCAAAAATGTACAAACTTGGTTTTCCATTATTTATTTTAGTAATTTTCAATGATTATTCATTTGTAGCTAACCATAATGGCACAACTTGTAATATTTCATTTTTAGCTGTAAACAAATTAAAGTTAATAAAAACAAAATCAGCTTTATTTGAAGCAGTTAGATTTTTAAATAATAAAGAAAGTTCGCTTCAGTCAAATATTCTATTCAAACACCTTAATGCTATGAGAAAAGTTAATGTTGGTGAAGTTTTATATACTTCAGATATTATATGTAGAGCATATGAGTATTTTGCTATGCGACGAAGTTTATATGATTGTTTGTGTATTGACTACAAGTTGCCAAGTATAAGTACTTTAACACGATTGACTTCAAAAATAAGCTGAATGGAGGACCTAAGTTTCATAAATAGTATTTTTATGAATTTAAATCCATTGAAAAGAACTTCCATACTACTAATTGATGAGGTCTATGTCAAAGCTTCATTACTTTACCAAAGAGGTGCTATGTTTGGTCAAGCAGTAAACTACCCTGAAAAGTTAGCTAAAACAATTTTATCATTTATGATTAAATGTCTTTCTTGAGGTCCAGAATTTATATGTAGAGCTCAACCTGTTTCAAGTCATTCCTCTGAATTTCAGTTTGCTCAATGTCAACAATTTGTTGATACAATAAATAATATTGAAAATAGTAAGACACTGGTAATAATTACTGATGGTAACCGTGTAAATCAAAGATTTTTTGGAATGTTTAAAACAGTTGATAGTAAACCATGGTTAACAACATCAGGTATATATTTATTGTATGATTATGTGCATCTCTTAAAATCTATACGAAACAATTGGTTGACAAAAAATACTGGCGAACTTCAATTTTTGAACAATAAAGAACTGGCTTTGGCTAAGTGGAGTGATGTAGAAACTTTATATAAAACTGAATGCAGTAGTCTTTTTAAACTCTCTAAACTTACAGCTAAATCAGTTTATCCAAAACCAATAGAGAGACAATCTGTAAAGTTTTGTTTGTCTGTTTTTTGCGAAGAAACAGTAGCTGCATTAAGAACGCATCCAGAGATTGAAAATAAAGCATTTGAAGGTACTGCTGTATTTATTAAAAAAATAATTTTTTTTGAATGTTGTTAATGTCAAAGCACCTGGTGCTGGCATTCGGTTAAGAATTGAATTATGCGGAGAAATCCACTCAGTTGGTGATCAACAGTTACAACTGCTACGAGATATTGCTGAACTGTCAAATTTTATGAAACCTACAGGTAAGCGTGTAAAACAGCTTACGCTAGATAATAGCAATGCAATAGCGCATTCATGTTATGGCTTTATTGATCTTGTAGAAACTTTGTTGAGTAATGGAGCAAAGTATGTCTTATTAGGTTGGTTTTCAACAGATCCACTTGAAAAAGCTTTTTCTAAGCTTCGACAGGGAACTGGAGGTACTTACTTTATAAACGCTAGATCTGTAATTGAAAAAATTAGTATTCGTCATACTAAAATGATATTACAACTTGACATTCCTGTTGATGGTATCGATGGTCATACTTGTGACATATGTTTTAGAGATATTTCTACTGATGAAAAAGAACTTCTGGATAATATACATGATCCTGAAAGCTCAGTTGATAAATATTCATTATTGGCTATAGTTTACATAGTTGGCTATGTGCAAAAAAGCAAAATAAAATTTTATGATAATTCTACCAATTATTATTATAAATATGGAAGTTATCTGTATAGCCGAAACAGAGGCGGACTTGAAATTCCTTCTGATATTCTTTTCTAATGGTCAATAATTTGCTTTTTTTTTCTCAAGGTGCTACTGACCCCTTTATGCAGAATTTTTTGTGTTACTCAGTTTTAGTTCATTGCTGCTAAATATAAATTTAAAATCACAAAAAAACAATGCAGAGTATATTCTAATATTCTGCTAAAGAATTTCTCACTAATTACCACTCCCAAAATACTAAAGCTATCATAATTTATGTGAAAATTAGTTTTGTAATTTATTATGCTATTTACTTGTAATGTTTTTTATTTTCTCATTAGCCTATACGTCTCTCAATATGTTTGGATTTGTAAATATTTACCCTGTTGAGATATATTGATAAAACTTTTTTTTTTGCTTGAATCAACTTTTGTTGGTGTTTTTTATTGTTGGTGATTTTTATTGTTACCATTTTTAGCAAAAAAAATTAAAAATACAGTTATCTTTCTAATATATAGATATATACTTTGATATGGTTCTGCTTGTTATTGATACTATTTAATATTACATAAATATTCTTAATGAAATTTGAAATACGAAAAATATGATTATCTTTTAATAATTTTTTGGTTTTCTTTTTATATTTCCGTCTTTACTAGAGATTATTATTAGAAAACATAGACTACCATTCCACCCTACCTAATATAAAAATATATCAATATAAGTAAAAGTGAAAGTTTAATCAGACTTCAGTTTTTACGGCATTTTGGGCGATATCAAGGCCTGTTATTATAGAAGGCCGTGTGTGTGACGAAAAAGTAAAGATACTTTTGCATCCAGTGGCTATTGCACCCAACCTCTACATCATTGAAAAAGTAAGTTTTTACATTTTTGTTTTTATTATTTTGTTTAACTACTTATCCTAATTGATCACTTTTTTTCAGGATTCTCCTCATGGGTTCAAGGTCATTACGCATAATATGTGTTCAATTACCCATAATACGTTAGTCATTGTAAGTAATAAATTAGTAAATAATTGTTTGTGAAATATTGTAGTCATTAATGACTTCAACCTGGCTAATAATTAAAATTGCTCGACTAATAAGGTTCCTTATTAAAATTGCTCTCTTTCTCTCTCTCTCTCTCGCTCTCTCTCTCTCTCTCTCTCTCTCTCTCTCTCTCTCTCTCTCTCTCTCTCTCTCTCTCTCTCTCTCTATATATATATATATATATATATATATATATATATATATGTGTGCATATACATATATATATATATATATATATATATATATATATATATATATATATATATATATATATATATATATATATATATATATATATATATATATATATATGTATATATGTATATGTGTATATATGTATATATGTATATATGTATATATATATATATATATATATATATATATATATATATATATATATATATATATATATATATATATATATATATATATGTATATATATTTATATATATTTGTATTTATATTTTTTTTTTCAGAAAATGTTTGAAGAAAGTTAGAAGATACTAAAAACCTTAGTATTATGCAAGCCGAAGCGATTTAATTAATTCAAAAAACGGCGTGTAAATCGCAAAAGAAAAAATTATACTTTTAATATTCATTTTGGATGTATTGATTAATAGCATATATTTTAAAATAAATTCATTTAGCAACACGTTTTTTACTTTTATAAAATTTCGTCATAATAGTTTAAGGTATATCCCACATAGGTTATAGGTGGAAAACATCACATGTAAAAGATCAAAAATGCTGCACATTTTGAATACCAAATGGGATAAAGTAGCAAATACTAGACTAAGTTAAGCCTCTCTGAAAGCTTCGATGATTAATTTTTAATTACTATTTAAGTAATTTTTAAATTAAAAGAATTTTAAAAATTATCATAGAAGCATTTGGATTTTCATTTGTCTAGTATTGACTACTTTTATACTATTTAGATTAAAATATGTGGCATTTAAGATCTATAACATGTAGTATTTTCCACCTATATCCCATGTAGGATTTACCACATAAAACCCATGTGGGATTTACCATATAAAACCCATATGGGACAAAATAATAATCCCCATATGGGTTACATGGTAAAAACCCACGCGTATCCCATATGGGATTTACCATATGGAATCCATATGGGATTTACCATATGAAACCCACATGGGACAAAATAATAATCCCCACATGGGTTACATATGGAAAAAATCCACGCGTATCCCATGTGCGCTTTTTGACTGGGTAGTGCTATCAAAGTATGTATTATCTGACATTTTTCTTTTTAGATTTAGTCTTTTTAGACCACAATTCATAGATTCTAAAAGTTTTTTCAGTACTTGGCCTCCGTTTGCGGGTGTAATACCTAAAAATTATTTTTTTTAAATTCTTGTTTTTTTATTGGTACTTATTACTGTTAAAATGGTAAAACTAATTTATTAGCATAATACATTTATTATTTGTTTATTATTTTTGTAAAAATACTATACCGCAGACATTTAAAACTATTACCTTTTTTGTTTGTCATAGAAAATTTACGTGCTAGTTTAGAAAAGTTTATTTTAAACCATTAGGGTAGGATGAAATTGCACCCAAACACTCAACTTGTTTCCAAGAATATTTCTTAATAGAACTGACAGTGTTTCTTGCTTTTTTCTCTCCCTAACTTAGTGGTAGAAAAAAAAAAAAACTTTGTATAAGCCTCACTATATGCACCTTTCAATAACTAATCTTTCTCTGTAGTATGCTAGAAGGTATATAACATAACAACATAAGGAATGGCTAGTACTTCTCTGTACTTAGAACACATTTATCATATGGATTGTTAAACGAGCCCTGTGAGTGTTTCCACATCTCGTAGGTTCCTTCTAGATGTGAATAGAGTTTTAAAGTATGTGTGTATGAATATATATATATATATATATATATATATATATATATATATATATATATATATATATATATATTAAAATATACAAGTTGAAATTACAATACAGAGCTAACTATGTTTTTGCTTCTCTCTCTCTCTCACTCTCTCTCTCTCTCTCTCTATCTCTCTCACTCTCTCTCTCTCTCTCTCTCTCTCTCTCTCTCTCTCTCTCTCTCTATATATATATATATATATATATATATATATATATATAGTAGTTAGCTCTGTAGTGTAATTTTATGTAGTTAGCATGGCCACAAGTTATAATACCAAGGTCATCTGTTGCATTTAATTAATGTGTATATTGTCTAAATTATAAAAAATGCATACATCAATTATAATTAATAATCATTTGAGCTGGTAAGAACTATAATGGTGTAAGTTAAATTTTCCTCAATTTGATATTTATTAGGTTTTATTAGATTCTTTATTTGGTTTATGTAGAAAAATCCCCACCTACTACTTTACCCAAGAATCACTGGATAAACTAATGACTTATACCAGTCCTAAATTTAACATTATGACGCATTGCAATTATAAATATTGACTCAACTCAAATCTGTTTTGAAGTTATACTATACTTATATTAAAAAACTCATTTGTTTGTACATGACTTACATTTTTTTAGATGATTGTTCTAATATTCCTCTTTTTTTCGCATTTTTTTGTGTTTCAAAACTATGGATTAGGCGGAGCTTATCTCTATTACTTAATGATACAGGAGCACCAAATGCTCTAACAAAGTTAATTTTTTTTTATACTTTGTGTTATATGCATATATTATATATGTATGTAACACTAAGTGAGAGAGAAAGTACTCTCTCTCTCTCTCTCTCTCTCTCTCTCTCTCTCTCTCTCTCTCTCTCTCTCTCTTTCTCTCTCTCTCTGACGCAGCAAGCACACACACGCTTGTGTAGTATTTACAGTATGTACAAATAATATTTAGTATGTATAGATCTAACTACTCAGGTGTTTATGAATACTTATCTGCCGAGCTTTTTTATATAAATACCTATCTTTTGAGGTTTATTTCCATTGATTTTCAATATCATTTTTTATTTTATTTGCATTATATCTGTGTTTCTTTTTTTTCATTTTGTGGGTTAGGTATATTGATCTTCATAGCCTTTGTAAATGTGGTGGAAAATGTTTTATTAAAATTCTGATCTAGTTTGTTCAGTGCTTTATGAATTGCGATTGAAAGTTTTTTCTGCCTATACAGTCCTCTTTTTTCTGCTTTATACTTGGATCATTTACATTTGACAGGAAATTTTTCTAACACTTCTTTCAATCTTTTGTTATCTATGCATCCTTGACAGTTCAAAAGGCAATGCAGCATTTTGAGCTTCCTAAATTATTAAATCTTTCTTTGGAAAATGCAAGCAAAATATCTTTAAAAGACAGTTTATAATTTTCATTTACTAAATGTTTGATTTTATGTTTTTCAGTTAAAGCTATATATACTGCAACTTTAGAGAAACCGCAAGTTAAAGGATCAGCAATAGACAGCTCTGACATAACAAAAGATTGAGTTAATTTTATTATAAATCTGTTGTTTACTTGAATTCTAAATTTGGTTAAGTAAATCTATATTCTACCCGCTATTCTACATGTTTACAATATTCTATGGTAATTTAAAGACCGGAATTTTATTTGAATAGTTTTATGGCATTATAAAATGGGGGTGGCTTATATCACAGTAATGTTTAAATTTTGAGCTAAGACTTTTAAATAAACCTTAAGAGGTTTAAATTTAAAAGTCTAACTGGTCTTGTGTCAATTTGTGTGTTCTTCGCACTCAAATTAATAAAAACTTTCATATAAAATGGAAAAAACAGATTTTAACTCTTTAAATTCGAAGGGTTGGAAATTCTAGTATTTAATGAAATATACTAATTAGAGTCCAGTAATAGACAATACACATTTTTTCAACATATCAGGGCCATCGTTATAATGGAAACTGAAGTGGGACTAATACCGTCAGGCTATAAAAGCTCTTATTTGAAAAAAAATTATATTAAATCAAGAAAAACAAAATGTTTGTTATTAAATACATTTTATTTAAATTTATCTAAATGTTATAATATTTTGAAAAACGATTTTTTCATTCATACACACAAAAAAAAATTACAAGTGGTGCATTTAAAATGTGGTCTTAACTCAATCTTTTCTTTTGATCAAACATTACATCTTTTCGTAACTTCTTCCAGCTTCTATCATTATCAATATCCTATTCAATTTTAGAATCTATTTCATTATTTTCAATGTCAGTATCATTATCAACCAACTCATTATCTAAATGCTGTAGATAGTTTTCATTAGATATTGTTCAATTTGAATAGGATCAATAATAACATTTTGTTCAATATGAGAATCAAAATCAGATTATTCAGTTTCACAGTAGGAAGATCTTGTAGAATTATTTCAACAGCTTCTATAGCACTATATCGAATCTTACGACTCATATTTGATTGTAAATACACTTAATTTACACTTTATTATTCTAAACAAATAACCCAGTGGGCACGGTACGTTTTAAAAACGTTTTTAAAACGTTTTTTAGACGTTTTTATAAGGTTTAAACCTAATAAAAACGCCCAAAGAACGTTTTAAAAACGTACTGTGCCCACTGTGAATATGTTTGGCTTTTAAAACATGAGGCTGTAACGCCTAACGGGACTTAATGGTCCCAATTTAATTTTCATAACAAAGTAGTGTATGCAAACCTTTTTAACTCTTAAAATGTATTTCAAATATTTAGTTACACATTAAATAAGCTCTAAAAAAACTCCTAACACAAATAAAAGTATGTAAAGATAAGTAAAATAGGTTTGCTTTTAGAAAATAATTAGGCCTAATTTCCTTAAAACTATCATTAGACATCACATTTAAGATAAAAATAATTGATGACAAACAATTAAATGTAATTTTAAAACATGACTAAAAACCTAGTGAAAAGTTATGCAATTTTTTTAGAAAAAAACAACTAGTTTAAGAAAAAGACAATAGTTAATGCAGTGGGGCAAATAAGTCTGTTTACAAAAGGTTAAACTTGAAATAACTTATTTTTTTTTAATATGTTTTTAATTATTTAAAATGTTTTTAATAATTAAAAACATATTAAAAAAAAATAAGTTTAATATGTTTGCAGACATATGACTGGTTAGAAATTAATCATATAACTTAAAACTTGTATGAAAAAGTTGTTTTCTCAATTTAATGTTTTATCCTTATTGAGAGCAGCACCATTTTATACTAAAATATGGTTCATCAACTATAAAGCAAAATTTTATATCTAAACTTGAGTAATTTAAAAAAAATTTAACTTTGTTTGATTTAAAAAAAAACTAAAGCGCTAGAGGAAAAAAAAAAATTAAAAAAAATTGTTTGGGTTAAAAAAATACAGTGAAACATAACCTTTTTATAAAAACGCAAAATTCGTGTATTTTCCATATCATGCATTAACGGCGTTGAGTATCTGTTATTATGGCTGTTTTTACCGTTTTTTTCACGTATTTGACTCACTCAATGATATATTAAAAATAACTAGATGTCTAACTTCCGCGTATTTTTTGAAGCAAAAATCGGCCATTATGGGGGGCAAATTTAAAAAATAGTAAATCACGGTTGTTTGGATCAAATAATATTCGATATTTAATATTCAAAATTTATAAATCATGGTTAATTCTTGTGCTGCAGCTGGTTGCAAAAATAGAGCAATGAAAAATGACAACAGAGCATTACATAAATTTCCAATTATTAATAGGGAACTCTGTAAAAGGTGGATTGTTGCTATAAAACGTGAAACATTTATTCCTACTGAGCACAGCCGCGTATGTAGTGATCACTTTTTACCTTCAGATTACAGTATACCTGATTTTAATAACAAGCCTAAATTAAAACCTTTTTCTGTGCCATCTGTTATTATTGATTCAAAACCAAAAGTCAAAAGAAAGTTTAGTTCTATATCGCCACAAAAAAATAAAGAGACTCATTAAAAAAGTTTCAGAAACAGGCAGTCACCATCACATCGATTTCCATTCAGATATAAGTGATAACAATAATGTTGCTGCTAATAGTAACGAAATTTATATTAACAGTGTTATTTTAAAAACAACAGAGAGTATTGATTGCCAGGTGGATATAGATAGTAGCTTTAATATTATCGAAAGTAGTAACAAAATTATTAATGATGATACTATTATTTCTAAAAGTACATTATCGACAAATGCAAGTCCAACTAAAGCAAAATTAAAGGCAAAAATTAAAATTCTTAAACAAAAGTTGCGACGAAAAGAAAAAAAAAAATTCATTAAAGGTTATGCTAAAAAATCTAAGCAAAAAAAAAATTGTTTCTGAAGATGCTGCTAATATTTTTTGTGAAAACTTTAGTGGATTGACTTTTGATATTATAAAAAATCAGTTTAAAAACAATACCTCACTTCCAAAAGGGCATAGGTATACTGATGAAACTAAAAAATTTGCAATAACTCTGCATTTTTACTCACCTAAAGCATACAATTTTCTACGGCCTATACTCCATTTACCTGCTTCAAGCTCTCTAGCCAACTGGACTTCCTCTGTAGATTGTGAACCTGGTTTTTTTGAAGATGTTTTAAGTTATATTAGTATAAAAGCAGAGACTGACATTAATTATAAAGATTGTGCATTAATTATAGATGCAATGGCAATCAAAACATCAAATCTAAATGATAAAAAGACAGGTCGATTCATTGGATTTTCAGATTATGGAAAAGATGTTGTTGCAATTGAACCAGATACACCAGCTACAGAAGCATTGGTATTTATGCTGGTAGGATTACGAGGTCATTGGAAAGCACCTATTGGCTATATACTGTGTAGTAAAATAACAGCTGAAAACCTTTCATGTCTTATTAAAAAAACATTAACAGTTTCCTCTGATAAAAAAATTAATGTATGTAGCATTACATTTGATGGTGTAAATGTTAACTTTAATTCTGTTGCATCACTAGGATGTACATTTGGGAAAAGACAAAAAAAAATTAATGGAAGGTTTACTTTTGAAGGCTATAATCACTACTTGTATGTAATCCCTGACCCAAGTCATATGCTAAAATTAGCTAGAAATGCATTATGTGATTTAGAGGTACTTAAGGAGTGTGATGGAAAATACATTAAATGGAGTTATATAAAAGCTTTATATGAAATACAGGAAGAAGAAGGATTAAAATTTGCAAATAAAATCTCAATAAAACATATTTATTTCCAGCGTCACAAAATGAATGTTAAGTTTGCTGCACAAACACTTAGTAGTTCAGTTGCAGATGCAATTGAATTTCTGATGTTTTCCAAACATCCAAACTTTAAGCATGCTGAAGGAACTATAAATTTTATAAGGGTCATCGACAAATTATTTGATATGCTGAACTCTAAAAATCTTTTTTCAAAATCGTATAAAAAAGCTCTTTTTTTGAATGGTTATTCTTATTGGAATGCAACTTTTGATCAAATAATAAACTACTTATCAAAGTTGACAGATGCTAATGGTACTCCATTATTAAAACATAGGAGAAAAACCTTTGTATTAGGGTTAATTGTGGCTGCAAAAAGTCTTCAACACTTAGCCTATGAGCTTTTTACTTTAAATGTTCATCCTTTTAAATTTTGCCTAACATACAAATTTTCACAAGATCATCTTGAGTTATTGTTCTCTTGTATTCGTGGAATGAATGGATTTAATAATAATCCAGATGCCCTCCAACTTAAGTCATCTTTAAAAAGAATTCTTTTGCGCAATTCTATTGTAGGCTCAAAGCATGCAAATTGTTTAACATTTGAGGGTATTGCAACTGGCTCTATTTTTGCATTAAAGTGGAGTAAAAAATATGCAATTTATTCAAATCCTGAAACAGATTTTTTAAACTTTAATATTGATATTGTTACAATTTAAAATTATCTTGATAATACCTCTATCTATAAGGAGGCAATACTAGGATATATATCTGGATTTATTGTAAGAAGATTATTATCAAAGATAACATGTTCTGTGTGTGCAAACTCACTTATTTCCCAAAACAATTTTGTGGAACATTCTTATGGAACATCAGTTCTTTCATTGATTAACATAAAAAATAGGGGTGGACTTATTGCTCCAAGAATTGATGTTATACAAACTATAATAGTACGCGAGAGTGTTTTCAAAATTTATGTCTGCGGTGACAATTTCTAAAAAACCAAAAATGAATGTGGAACGAAACCTTAAACTGAAAACGATTTATGCAGTTAATAAAATTATTAGTGAAAAACATTTTTTTAAAGACCTAAATGAACACGATGCTGAGCATAAAGCTGTCACTGAAGACATGCATTCCACACAACTGATAAAAATGTTAGCAAATTACTTTTTTAAAATCAGACTGCAAAGATATGGCCAATTATATACAGAAAAAGTTTTAAAAAAATCAATGATTGGTCTACGTCAACAATCTAATAAATTATTTACATTCAAAGGTTTATAACATAAATATAAAATAAACAATATAAAAGGATAATAAATTACTTAAAAATTCAGTTTATATATATATATAAACTGTTTTTTTTATATATATAAATATATATATATATATAAGTTTATATATATGTGTGTGTGTGTGTGTGTGTGTGTGTGTGTGTGTGTGTGTGTGTGTGTGTGTGTGTGTGTGTGTGTGTGTGTGTGTGTGTGTGTGTGTGTGTGTGTGTGTGTAAAATATTGTAAAAATATTATAAATAAAAATATTAAATTAAATTTTATTAACTGTTACTTTTCTTGATTTGTTATTTATATTGAAAGACTCGTATTTCAAAGGAAAGATATTCTTTATATACCTGAATACCTATGGAGCTTTTTTTGTATTGAAAACCTTACTAGATTATAACATAACATTGAACTAAATTTATTTAATTATTGACGGTAAATCAATTATAGAAAAAAGTAATAATGATTTTTATGATAACAAGAAGTTTTTAACCATAAATAAAATTCTAACATTTCTAGAAGGAACCTCTAAGTTGTGTCACACAGAGCTTAGTTAATAGTCAAAACAGTTTTATAAAATGTTTCATTACAATTTTTGACTCTGTTTACCTTGCAGTTATGTTATAATACCTCCTAGCATTACTGCAGAGGGTAATTAATGACTAACAGGTGCATAAAATGTTAATAGATTATAGATTAAAATCCAACTAAATCTAAGATTTGAGTTAAATGTTAAATTTTAATCTCAAAAAAACATGAAATAAGTATGATTTTGAAATGTTTAACAAAAAAAAGAGCATATTTTACTAAATTATTAAATTTTAAATCAAAATAACATCAAATTTTTCAGATATCTGTGTATCGATTTTTTATTGATTACATTAAATTAAACAATCTTCGTATTTATTGTAAAAAAGCTTCGTATTTGTAAAAAAAGCTTCGTATTTGTTTTGTTTTGATAAATAGCGTAAAGATTTTGCCCCCCATAATGGCCGATTTTTGCTTCACTTTTTCTTATGCCGATTTACGGCAGTTAGACATGAAGTTATTTTTAATATATCATTGGACTCACTATGCGCAGGCCTTTTAGTTTAAATTTAAAAATCCGATTGGATAATTTATCTTGTCTAAAATACTTTACGCAAACTACGTATAAAAAACCAACCAATAAAAATATGCAAATAATAAAATTCTACGAAGTAGGATTAGGAGGTCTTTTCTTGGAAATTTATTTAACTCATTTATATACCAACTACCGCTCAAAAGTATCTAATTATTTTTTGATAAAATGGAGAATTCTTTTACGTTTTGGTTTAATAAAATTAAAGTTTCTTTAGACAACGGAGACAAAAATGAATTTTTTTCAAAGTTTAATAATCAACAGACCGATTTTGATCTTATGTCTTTATTATTAAATCAGCCCCAAATAAAAGATATTGTAATTGTAAAATCATTTAATCCAAAATGTAAAATATCCAGTGAACGTGCTAGAAATTTGGGTAATCAGCAATATGGGAATTATCAACTGCTGGATGCAATGCGTAGTTATTCTGCTAGTATATCATTAGCAGAATATAACTCAAAAGAACTTGCATTAGCTTATGGCAATCGTTCCGCAGTTTTATTTGAAACTAAGGATTATAACATTTGTACAGCAGATATCAATGCTGCTTTAATGAGTAAATTTCCTTGTGAGAAAAAGTACAAGCTTTATGAAAGGCTCGGTAAATGCTACATGAAACTTTTATTTTATGATAAAGCTGTCGATGCTCTTAATTTTTGCATTCAGTTTACTAGATCAAGTGATTTATCAGATTGTCAAAAAAATGATAAATTAAAATCAATAAATAAATTTATTAAAAATTGTCAAATATTTGAATTATTAAAATGTCAAAGTTTCACTCCACTATATCGTCAAAACCTTTTATATGTTGCAACACCTCCAGTGTTATTGAAAAAAAATGTTCTGCATCCAAGCGCATCCGACTCACTTGAAATTGTCAGCTCCAGTAGCCAAGGTCGACATGCCATTGCTACTAAAGATATATCTGCGGGTGAAACAATTATTGTAGAAAAACCATTTGCTTCTGTATGTTCAACAGAGTCCTACAAAACGCATTGTTATCATTGTCTAAGTAATTTTCTTTTTAGCTACCCATGTAGGCTATGCACACTTGTAAATTATTGTTCAATTTCATGTGAAGAAGAGTCTTGGAAAAGCTTTCACTGTTTTGAATGCGAATATTCAAATATTCTGGCAAATGATGATATTGGTGTTGCACATTTGGCAATGAAAATAATTACTAATGTTGGTCTTAAAGGTTTGCTATTATTTCAAAACACTAATTCATCTGTTGTATCGGTTGAAGATGTTTCCTCTTCTACTGTATCATTTGAAGGTAATATCTCCTCTGTTAAAGTTAAGGCGCAAAACTCTGTAAGTTATAATTCAATTTATAACTTAAAAGGAAACAGTAAACTTCGTGAACAAGATGATATGTTTAAAAGAGCATTGCTTTCAATATATATTGGCAAAATATTATGTTTAACTAATTTTTGTCCACAAGAAAACCTGATCATTGTTTGTGCTCATTTGTTTAAACATGTGCAAATGCTTGCTTGCAATGCATTTTTAATTTCTGAACTGGTAGTTTCAAAGCAAGGGTTCAGCTATATTCTAGACATTGTTGATAAAGAAGTTGGATCCGGTATTTATGAAACATCATCTTTGTTAAATCATTCTTGTTGTCCATCAGTTTGCAGTGACTTTTGCGGTGATACTATTGTTGTACGTGCTGTAAAACATATTAATAAAGGTGAAGAAATTTCAATTCAATATGGTTATACCTACTCATTGTATCCAAAAGTTTATCGACAAAAAGAATTGTTAGAGAGATACTTCTTTAAATGTCAATGCCAGGCTTGTTCTTATGATTGGCCCTCTCCTATTAATATACACCCTTTAATTACAAAGATTCCAAAATTCAGATGTTTAAAATGTTTAAAGGGTTATCGTGCTAAAACAAAATGTTGCATTGTTGATGATGAGATTGCTAATTTACCTTCATTACGTGAAAAATATATTTCTGCTTGTATTGATGTGGAAAAAAATGGAAATGCTGAAATCAATCTTCCTGTTTTATTAAAATACCTTGATTTACTCTCTCGTAAAGCAGTTTTACCATCCGATGAATTTGTTGCATGCCGAGAGACAGTCAGGCTTTGTTTTTCTTTGCTATCCAACTGTGCTAATTTTAAAACATCAAGTTAAACCTTATATCTTATTGGTAAAATTGTTAACTTGCTTTTAACTTGAATATAATTCACAGAATTTATATCAGCAAGTAACTTAGTTTTTATTGTAATTGTAATAGTTCTTTTAATTTTTTATGTGCCATAAAGTACTTTAAAGGCGATGACTTTCTAAACTATCTATTTTTACTAATAAAGTAGTTGTTCAACATCCTTAAAATCATTTAAAGTGTTGTTAAAAGTGTTATGTTGGAAAAGTTTTATAAAGTTTAAAAATATTTTTGTCTTTTTTGTTAAATTTATGTAAAAACTTCTAATTGTTAGAATGTTTGTAATAAATTTTTGTTTCTATAAACTTTAATTTTTATAAATCACAAAGTAAGCATCCGTTTATACGCACGTGCGAAAACAGGTAAAACAATAACTGATAACTACACAATCGACCACGCAACAAATCAATATTTAGTGTATTGCCAGCACGCATATTTTTCATTTTGTTAAGAACTATCTAATTTTAATAATAATTTTGAGGGAATAAACAGCAGATAAAACTGACTCTCCTCCGTCAATAGTTCTTTCAAAAATAGACATTATATTATCGCGATTTTGAAACTAATGTTTATTAAAAAGTTTAGTAAGGAAAAGCTGTTTCTTTTGAATAATCTTGTTTATTATCAATGAGAAGCCTAATTTAGCAACAATATACAATACAGTAGGACAATATTTTGCCTTGCTCTGCAAATAAGAACAAGTTTGATTATTTATCTTAAAACGTATATTGCATTGTTTATAATAGCTTTTAAAAGCTATTGTTTCGTGGTGAAAATGTGCAAAATTTATTGCATTTAATTCTTAATTTGTTAAAAATTCTTAACTCGGCTTTTCATGATCAAGCTTAAGACGGTTTCTTTTATATCACCACAAAGAACTCATTACTGAAAAAATTATTTCGTTGAAGAAGCTACTGGTGGAAAAAGTCAATAAAAACTCGGGTAATTTCCTCAGTAAATGATATTCTCCTTTTCTCGGTTTTTGCGCCAGAATATGTCCATTGCTGTTTTTCCATTTTTCGTCCTCGGTAATATAATTTGTAATGTCATTAAATATGAATACCTAGTGAAATAAACTGTCACCTAGTGATTGACGTTTAGATACGCACTTATTGTGATACAGTCATTAATATTGGAACAAAGTGTTTTGTTAAACCTTCTAGCATTCTCTGAAAACATACTCTTAAAATCGTTCTACTTACTTAAGTACGTCAACGCTCTGATATATACAGTGTTTCCTTCATTTTTAAATCGTATTTTATCAGTACCGGACAGTTGTTTTAATGTGGATTTACTATAATAACTATATATCGCTTCTCAAATTTTTGAAAAAGTCTTTAAATTCTGTTATGTCTGTAATTTTTTCCTCAAAAATTAATATATACTTTAGGAAAATATATAGAAATGAATGTACGAAAATAAATTAAATTTCCAGCAATGTTTTTTATTTTACTAACTCCATCATTCTCCTCTCGCGCAAATTGAGTATTCGCATTCCCTGGCATATTTGTCATGCACGATCCATGCATGGTTATCATTGGCTCATGATCACTACCACCGCGCCTAAGATGCCGTTTATGCACCAATAATTTGCAACGATTGTTTTACAACCGGCAACACTGTGCCAACTTTTCCAATCTCACCGATCTTTAGCCAATTTTAAACCATGTTTGTTACAAAAAAAAAAAAATTCAATTGCACACGCGTTACTTTTGTGAAAACTTGTAAACTTTCTACTTTACGTCAGTTTCTTTATTAGTTTTAAAGTTTTGACATTAGATTAATATATATATTTTCAGTTAGTATTCTATTTAGTAAAAGTAATAACAGTAAGCGTATTATATAAATTAAAGAGAAGGATTGCAATACAAAAAGATGAGGCTATGAGTGATATACCGGCTAAGACGTTAATTAACTAAACGAAATATGATCTAACTATCTACATTGCTATTAATATAATAATAAATGTAATATTATTACCATTATTATAATATTTTTATATTATTAGTTTATGTTATTTTATAATATTTTTATATTATATTTATAAGATTATTACACAAACAAAGTAAATGCATTTAATATATAGACATGTAGTTTGTTTAGGATTTCTTAAAAGACAAAAAGATGAAAATTTGTAAAGATTCGGAAATAGAAGAGCAACCATAAGCTAAACTTCAATAACTTACATAACTGCTTAACATTCCTAAAATAAGCTTCTTTTACAAGGATCTTGCAACAATATCATAAAGAAACATTATGGTAAAATAAACTGTTATGGGGCTGTCCATTAAGATGGTACTTGGGTGAAAAAATAGTAAAAATTGAAAATTTTAAGGAGAATGTTTTTAAGTCATTTGAACTATGGAGAAATTTGTTTTTAAGCCGAATTTGTTTTTAAAAAAACATTAAAGAGAGTATCTAACTTTCCATTTTAAAATAGACATTAGTAAACTCAGAACTCAAACTTTCATAGCAACGCCCCTAGCAACCAATTTTGAATCACTTAAAGCCTCTAAAAGTATGTTTCTTTATAATTTAGAATCCCAGGGTTGGTTGTTGGTAAGTCATTAAAGTACTTTACAGAATTTTAAACTGCCATGCAAAAATTCACCAAACTGATAAACGTTTACATGAGGTTTTCATCGAATAAAATTTTATCTCGAAAAGTCGGATGAAGTTGTATGTAAATCAACATTTGTTCGTGTTTATAATCATTGTTTGTTTGGTTTCGTTAATTAGTTTTAATTGAAATGACTTTTTATTTGTTATTATTATTGTTTAAATGACTTGTCATTTACTTTAGTTTTAATAAGTAAAAAAAGTAGAGCTGTGTTGTAGAGAAAGTCTGGCCATTCGAAGGCATTTTCTAGACGTTTGTTTAAAGGTAATCAGCATATAAAAAAACAAGAAGAATCACCTGAGGTTCCTTCATCTAACCTACCTATTTCTTCTTTAGGAAAGAAAATAAACCTATCATATTTATCAACCACTATATTCTAAAATCACTGATAAATCCAATCAAATTAACATTGTATTGTCCTTGCCCACCAATGACACCGATTTGTTACCCTATGTAAATTCTCCAAACTCAACTGTGTATAATTCTTTTTTTTTACTTTTTTCTACCGATATTCTTATAAAAAGTATTAATGTAGTAGCTACAGGCCCTGATTGTGAAAAGAAGACTATTAGTCTAACATTTGATGCCTTGAGAAAGCGAGGCTTATCAATTCCGTTATTGTTGCAATGTTCAAATTGTAGTTGGTGTGCAACCTTTCATTCAAGTAAAGAATGCAAACGGAAAAGCAGTCGTGGTAGACCTCCATTTGAAGTAAATGTACGCTCTGTTATTGCAATGAGGGAAATTGGAAAAAGTCACACCGGTTCAGAAAAAAGTGAGTTGGAGGACGATTACGGAAACTCGAAGCAACAAATAAGCAGAAATTATCTTATGGAAAAACGTTAGGAGGTGCAGCTCGTCTTACTGAGAAAGGTATCAACAAATTTTAAAAATATTTTGGTATCACAGTTCGGCAATCAATAGGTTCTACTGTTTACTAGTTAAAAAAGCTATTGGAGCAGTGCTTTTCCATTGCTTTGAGGCAAAAGATGTTGAATCAAGACACTAAATGTGCCCACGAACTGCTGATAGTTGGTGTAAATATCAGGCTGACAAAATTAACGGTACAGCAACGTACAACCATAAGGTAGGATTACCCTTTGCTTTCCTTGAAGAAATAAAGCCTGTTTTATTAAGTTTGAGTCATGATAATTTGTTAAAAAAATGTCTTCATGTCAAAACACAAAATACCAATGAGTCACTAAATGGAATGATTTTGAAACGATGTCCAAAAGATATCTATGTGTGTAAAACTACTATTGAGTTGGGTGTAGCTTCTGCGGTTGTTAATTTTAATGGCGGTTCAACTGGAATTTTAAAGGTTTTAGAAAGATTTGGTGTTGTTCCTGGATTTTATTCAAACGATTACTGTGTCTCAAATAACGACCGACGAGTAATGCAAATGGAAAGAAAATCGCTTGATTCAGTTAAGAAGAGGAGAAAGTATATTCGAGGAGTGCGTAAAGGTTTTACGAATACCAATGAATCAGAAGAAGAACTGAAGTATGGTTAAGGTTTATATCATGTTTTATTTCTAATCATCAATCATAAAAATTAGTTTTTTTTTGAATATATAGAGAAAGTTTAGTGATTTGTTAGTGAATTCTTACTTAAATTGCATTTACCTCAATATTAAAACTTTCGGACGGTGCGTCATGTAACTTTTGATTGGTTTGAGCTTTGCACTTGAAATTTTGCATAGTGGTTATTTTTTATTAGATGCAGGTTTTGAACCAACATTTTTTGAAAAAATATTTTTCGGACCATAATAACTTGGGCCCAAAGTTTCATTTTCAAGCCTTATTACAAATAAGATGTTAAAATTTTAATTATTTTAGATCTGGTTATCAAATCAGGCCAATTCTGCTTCCATACCTGTAAAATCATACTAAAAACAAACTGTAAA
This sequence comes from Hydra vulgaris, assembly GCF_038396675.1. Lineage (NCBI taxonomy): Eukaryota > Metazoa > Cnidaria > Hydrozoa > Anthoathecata > Hydridae > Hydra > Hydra vulgaris. The sequence continues at coordinate 52,986,291 of NC_088932.1, read as the reverse complement.
AATTCCAATAGCATACTACAAGTGGTTTTTTCTCCATTTGACTCACCGTAAAGTGACCATTTTGTGACTTTTGGGCCCAAAATAGGACTTTTTTGTAACTTTTTTTTTCTTTCTTTCTTTCAAGGTTTAGTTACCTATATTTAATAAATGTATCAAAATATCAAATTGAAACAATAAGAAATAAAGAATTTGAGTTTTTCACCCAAGTACCACCTTATATACGTCAATATTTTATTTGGCAATTTTTCCCTTCCCCGTCCCCCTTGTCAACATCTTGTCAAACTTTCAGAGACCCCTCTATAAAATTACGTCAACGATAAATTTACCCGCCTCCCTCCCCCCTTTTTCTACCTAAAATAAAAAAAAATATGATAAAAAATTAAACATTTTTAAATAGTAGTAATGGTAGTAGTTTACAACTTCAAGAAAAATTGTTTAAAAGCAAAATGTTAAGAATAAAAAACTTTTCAACTTTTAACTTATAAACATTTTTTAAATGTATATAGCCATTTAAAATTATAAATACTTGCTCTAAACAAAAAGTGAATAGGAGTAAAAGTGATTACTACATGCAACATTATTGGTTTAAACTTCTTTCAGTGCATGATAGAAGATAAAAAAAATTAAATCCACTCAACTTATCGAAGAACTGCAAGTCGATATTATGCCAATAATAAAAAAAATCGTTCCAGTCATGAAGTTCAAAAGAACAAAGAGAAACATTAAACTTTGATGGAGAAGAGTATTCCTCGATGTTTTCCAAAACTCTTTCTGTGATAAAGAAATTGTAACTATTTAAGTTTTTGATAAGAGCTTCAAGATCTTCTTTCACAAAGCAGGTTTTACTTTTAAATTGTTTTATTACGATTAATAATTGCAAACATAATATATATATATATATATATATATATATATATATATATATATATATATATATATATATATATATATATATATATATATATATATATATATATATATATATATATATATAATTAATTTGAAAGTGATGAAATATATATATTTTTATTGTTTTTGTATGGATAACGTTAGCATTTAGGTAACTTGAGATAGCCGTAGTAACCAACGTGCCCGTCAACAGACCTACTCCTAAAAGATGTTAAGTATTTTCCATAATATTTTTATTATAATTTATGTACAGTGCAGAGTCACAAAACGTGAATGTGCAAATCCTCCTTACTTTAACTCTAGACCTAATCCACTTCCACATTGAATACAAACTAATTCTGATAAAGTATATCAAATTAATGCATTTTAAAGTCGAGCATAT